>NC_084621.1:50969477-51086977 GCF_033978795.1 Nerophis ophidion | reverse complement strand
GATGAAAACCGTTATAACTAAAATAGGAAACACAATTGAGTATTTATATTTAGATACATTTTCCCAAAACAATTCCAAACTCAAACATCTACACCACAACATGATCATACTCACCTAGAGTACCATCTAAAGCAGTTCGGAATAATTATCAATCCATCTGTAAAGGTGCCATAAGACTGATGATGAGGAGGTGGTCATCAACAATCTCTTAATTGAAGAAAATTGGATATTGTCGGTCGTATTTATGTCAGAACAACATCAGCAACAAAACTAGTTGTTGTTTAGACAAGCAGCCATCTTCTACAACTTGCAACAACAAATACACACACACTCTTGCTCAGCTCCTGATGTGATTATAGCGACAACATTTATTTAATCTGATCATCATTTGGATTAGAATGTTACTGCGTACATGAACACGGAAACAAATATCTGATTATGACGTGCATTTTCATGCATCCCACATTAAATCGGAATACTTTACTTTGACATCCGCAGAATCGAACATAAACGGAAATGTGTTATTATTTGTGCTGCGGCGCCATATTTTGGAACAAAGCTCACTGCAGATGCTGAAGAATCTTTCAACTTTCACTGTCAACAAACATGGATTTGTACATTTCTGCATGTCTGACGTTATCACAATATTTGTAATTGTTTCCTTCCGTTCACTACTTTTGTTTTACCTCTCTTTTTGACATTGAGCTGTTCTGTGCTATTGATGTTGTGATTAAGTACAGGTTACGGTGTATCTTCACGTTATGATATTCTGTGTATGGGTTTGAGGCTAGCAGTTAGCTCTGGAGTAGCTGTACTGTTGTAAATAAACAGATTGTTAAGACAATAACTGGATCCCTTTTTTAATGTTACATCGCCACATGACACTCCAGACCAGTCTTTCTTATATAGTGGGGCGATCCACCCAAGGGGGCCACAGTGCAATGTCAGGTGGGGCGTGTAAACTTGGGGAACATGTTTTTTTTTTCTGTACCAGAATGTGATGAGCGTATGTCGCACTTGGTTTCACTGTAACCCCTGTGGGGGACGAGGAAGGACTGATGTGTTGGTTCCTTTTTTTATTTTTATGATAAAGAATTATTTGTTATGCAGAGGTATTGTCATAACAAATTTATCCACAAAACATACTATTTTTAGTCATGGTGGAAAGTCGGGGTGTGTTTAATGGGGGGAGATAAGAGCAAGACAATCGTTTAATTCCGAGACTATTAAATTTAGTGACCGATCCACCACCAAAGTATGGCTGACAAAGACATGCACAGTAAGGATAATTCTAACCCGAATTTCGAAGACGTGTTTTCATGCGCTGCAATCTGAATGACTTTCGGCATAAACCTCCCGTCTCGATCCGAATTAACTTTTGATCCGAACATGTGTGATCGGGTCAGAATATTCCAAAAGGCGTGTTTTACAAGAATATTTTTATCCCAGTTTGGCTCTTAATTCGGTTCAATGTGTCCATGTGCACAGAGCTACTGACTCATAGGCACTGGTCTGTAAGTGGCTATCAAAATATTTCGGCTGAAACAAGTTACCCAGCCAAAGGCTGGGGCTGACCTCTCATTATATGCCCAAAAATGTTTTTAGAATATCCATCACGAAGTACATTTCTCTTCTTTTTCATCAGACATTGGTGGCGTTATTGTGTGCAGATCCCTCGAGACTATTCAGCGTGTCAATCAACCAATCAGAGGACTGAGAAATACTGACACTAATGTGCCGACTAGCAGGCCCTGTAAGGTGAATCTGAAAAAGGATTAGTTAAAGAAAAATCCCCATTGCTAATAGTTTAAGTTACACCCGCCTGTATTCCCGATCCTGCAGGCGCTTGGCAGATTAAATTGACATGGCAAGCCATTGAAGCTGAAATCTTATTGAACAAAAATTCTAACATACACATTGGCGTTCTGGAAGCAGTGCAGCCAAGAGGCACACTACAAAATGAAGATAAGATACTGTTGGGTACAAATAAATAACATTTCATGGAAAAGATAACAGAGTTTAAGTTGTAATTGTATATGGTCAGTGTTTAGTGATCATGTGTAGGTCTTCAAAGAAGGCCTTGCTGGCCCTTACCGTTCACCACTTATATACAGTGGGGCAAAAAAGTATTTAGTCAGCCACCGATTGTGCAAATTCTCCCACTTAAAATGATGACAGAGGTCTGTAATTTTCATCACTTCAACTGTGAGAGACAGAATGTGAAAAAAAAATCCAGGAATTCACATTGTAGGAATTTTAAATAATTTTTTTGTAAATTATGGTGGAAAATAAGTATTTGGTCAACCATTCAAAGCTCTCACTGATGGAAGGAGGTTTTGGCTCAAAATCTCACGATACATGGCCCCAGTCATTCTTTCCTTAACACGGATCAATCGCCCTGTCCCCTTAGCAGAAAAACAACCCCAAAGCATGATGTTTCCACCCCCATGCTTCATAGTAGGTATGGTGTTCTTGGGATGCAACTCAGTATTCTTCTTCCTCCAAACACGACGAGTTGAGTTTAAACCAAAATGGATACATGGATGATACAGCAGAGGATTGGGAGAATGTCATGTGGTCAGATGAAACAAAAATAGAACTTGTTGTTTTAAACTTAACTTGTCGTGTTTGGAGGAATAAGAATACTGAGTTGCATCTCATGAACATCACACCTACTGTGAAGCATGGGGTGGAAACATCATGCTTTGGGGCTGTTTTTCTGCTAAAGGGACAGGACGATTGATCCGTGTTGAGGAAAGAATGAATGGGGCCATGTATCGTGAGATTTTGAGCCAAAACCTCCTTCCATCAGTGAGAGGTTTGAATGGTTGACCAAATACTTATTTTCCACCATAATCTACAAATAAATTATTTTAAATTCCTACAATGTGAATTCCTGGATTTTTTTTCACATTCTGTCTCTCACAATTGAAGTGTACCTGTGATGAAAATTACAGACCTCTGTCATCATTTTAAGTGGGAGAACTTGCACAATCGGTGGCTGACTAAATAATTTTTTGCCCCACTGTACAGTATGTCGATGAGGTTAATCAAATAAATTTACATTGGTCTACATCCACCGATAAGCTTGATAATTATGTTTAGTGATATGCGGTGAGCTGCCACAAGTTAAAACATGCCTCTTAATTCCCACTGTGAACATATCATTTGTGTCCTATTCGGAATCAGAATCAGAATTATTTTTTAGTGCCAAGTATATCCACACATACAAGGGTTTGGTGTGTTGGTGCAAAAACAGCTATTATAAGCAGTAAGGCCAAGATAGCAAGAACTAATTAAAATGAGAAAAAAAAATAGGAGCACCTGGCAATACATAAAGCAGAATGTAAAAAAGTGTCAAATATATTTACAAAAACCAAAACATGTACACAGGGTGCAAAATATGTAATATATATTCCTGCTGCAAGTGCCTTTGGTGTGCAGGGATATGAGTCATAGTTCTACTTAGTAGTGTTTATCATGTGAACTAAGTGTATAATGCGCTATTACAGGCTATATTTTTGTCTTGTCCCTTGTGTGAAAATCACATGCTGTCACAGTGCAACCGAGTGATCATAGACAAACATCTGTCAGCTTAATCTCCGTGTGTCCCGAGATATACATGAGTACTCAACTTTTTATTTATTTGATCGCTTTTGAGCATATACCGTATAGTGTCTTTTTATGAGTCTCTATGCCACAAACATACTTCATTCTCGTTGTGTGTGACCTTCAGTTGTAGTTGGCAGGTGGCCTGGAGACTGTGGTAAGCTCAACTTTCATTGGGTTTCTCATATTGTTGTTACAGTGTGGCTTACAGTAAAAATAACACTTTGCTCCTACCACAACCCTGCGACCTGGATATTACCCCAAAGCACAGAAAACAATACTGGATTAGTGTGTCAAAATGTATGGGAAATGTAGTGAATTAGAGCTTTCGGGACATTTTGTGCGCATTTAATGCTTTGCTCACATTAAAACAAAACCATTTTTGGGGGGTATTTTTCCCATAATCATAGTTTATAGAAATGCTTATAGTATTCACAATACATTTAAAATATATCATACATAAATATTATTTATTTTATATTATAAAAAAATGGCTATTTGTTTGATTTCACAAAACACAACAATAATGATAGAATGACAAATATAGAAAAGACAGAAACATTTAAATTTTTCTTGTTTGAATGTATTTGGCATGAATGTCTAATAACTATGGACACTGCAGCGTGTTTAACCAATTAAAACGTGCTGTACGAACCTTGTATCAGTGTACGAACGTTTCATCCACCCTGCAGCACACACAATGAACAGTGCTGTCATTAGCTACTGCGCCCTACTTTGTGTGCTTTTTAAGTGTGTTTTATTGGCTTTTATAGGGCATTTTTCTACATTTGCTTGCTCAATGTGAGTCCAAAGAAAGCAATGAAAAAGTGAAACGTTCAGAAAAATTACCGCAGCATTGTCGACACTAGCTCGCCCCTTAACTTCCGCTGCACGCAAAGATTAACCGACGAGTAAAGTGGATTTTTTCTTCCTAATCATTGTAACGACCTGGCTGTTAAAGTTAAGGAGTTTTGTAATTTCCAACAGTGAGGGCACCACAGGGCTAGTTACAGTGTTTCTGCGTCCCAGCAGCATGACTGCATAAGAAGACAGTCCAGCTAGTTGTTGTTGTTTTGACGTGTTCTTATAAATATAAAGTTGATCCGTCACCCCGGTATGTTTGTATGACTTACAGTACTATATAGCACTTTGTTTTGTTTAAATTGTATAAACTTTTCCTAAAACTACGACTTTAGTTGAGGCGAGAACCTATTAATCAGGTTAACATTGTTTCTTATAGATCAGGGGTTACCAACCTTTTTGAAACCAAGAGCTTCTTCTTGGGTACTGATTAATGCGAAGGGCTACCAGTTTGATACACACTTAAAAAAATTGCCAGAAATAGCCAATTTGCTCAATTTACTTTAATAAATCTCTCTCTCTCTCTGTATATATATATATATATATATATATATATATATATATACATATATATATATATATATATGTATATATACATATATATATACATATATATATATATATATATATATATATATATATATGTATATATATATATATAATAAAATGGGTTTTTCTGTCTGTCATTCCGTCGTACATTTTTTTCCTTTTACGGAAGTTTTTTTGTAGAGAATAAATGATGAAAAAAAACACTTAATTGAACAGTTTAAAAGAGGAGAAAAGACGAAAAAAATTCAAATTAAATTTTGAAAACATAGTTTATCTTCAATTTCGACTCTTTAAAATTCAAAATTCAACCAAAAAAAAGAAGAGAAAAACTAGCTAATTTGAATCTTTTTGAAAAAATTCAAAAAAGAAATTATGGATCATCATTAGTATTTTTTCCTGATTAAGATTAATTTTAGAATTTTGATGACATGTTTTAATTAGATTAAAATCCAATCTGCATTTTGTTGGAATATATAACAAATTGGACCAAGCTATATTTTTAACAAAGACAAATCATTATTTCTTCTAGATTTTCTAGAACAAAAATTTTAAAAGAAATTCAAAAGACTTTGAAATAAGATTTACATTTGATTCGAAAGATTTTCTAAATTTGCCAGAATATTTTTTTTTAATTTTAATCATAAGTTTAAAGAAAGATTTCACAAATATTCTTCGTCGAAAAAACTGAAGCTAAAATGAAGAATTAAATTAAAATGTATTTATTATTCTATACAACAACAAATAAAAATGTGTCAGGAAAGAAGAGGAAGGTACTTAAAAGGTAAAAAGGTGTATGTGTTTAAAAAAATCCTAAAATAATTTTTAAGGTTGTATTTTTTCTCTAAAATTGTTTTTCTGAAAGTTATAAGAAGCAAAGTAAAAAAATAAATGAATTTATTTAAACAAGTGAAGACCAAGTCTTAAAAATATTTTCTTAGATTTCAAATTATATTTGAGTTTTGTCTCTCTTAGAATTAAAAATGTCGAGCAAAGCAAGACCAGCTTGCTAGTAAATAAATACAATTTAAAAAATAGAGGCAGCTCACTGGTAAGTGCTGCTATTTGAGCTATTTTTAGAACAGGCCAGCGGGCTACAAATCTGGTGCTTACGGGCTACCTGGTGCCCGCGGGCACCGTGCTGGTGACCCCTGTTAAAGATAAATGTCCGTCAATACAAAAACTTTTCAATTTACGAACCTTCAACAACCTTCAAGTTTCCAATGTAGTAGCACTCCGCGGTAGATTTAGAAACATATACCAAGGTACAGAGCGGAACTGCGTCACAATAAGAGACATGTCTATTATTATATCTAAAAATCAGGTACCGTATTTTTCAGAGTGTAAGTCGCTCCGGAGTATAAGTCGCACCTGCCGAAAATGAATAATAAAGAAGGAAAAAAACATATATAAGTCGCACTGGAGTATAAGTCATATTTTTGGGGGAAATTTATTAGATAAAACCCAACACCAAGAATAGACATTTGAAAGGCAAAATAAATAAAGAATAGTTAACAACAGGCTGAATAAGTGTACGTTATATGACGCATAAATAACCATGCTATACAAATAAAAGAAACACTTCTCAATATGAATTCTGTTTTGTTTCCTTATGCTTCAAGGGGAAAAGCAAGCAGACGGAAAGCATGTGAAAAATGTATAGAGTTAATGTTGAGAAAAGTTTTCTTTCTCCTTCATCTTCAGGCTAATCGTGTGGTTTTATGTGCTGCATTCACACCTCAGTGGGCTTGAATAACAACCTGGCCTTTGTGCAAAATGAACAAATATTCAACTTATTCCCTTTTGCTTTGTTCTCATCTTAGATGAGGCATCATATTTCTAACTCCTCGTTTATGTTTCCCTTTTGCCTCACGATTGGGAACTGTCTGCATCACTTAATCATATTTAATGCGATTTATTTAAAGGCCCTGGAGTCCAGACATCAGTGTCAGTAACTGTTTAAGCAACACAAACCGAGTTAGGGTTTGGCTTCATGACAAAAATCTAAATCACAATTAAAAGAACGTTTTACATAGATTTTGGTTAATGCACAAGTATCACACTCTTAACTACTACCTTAGTTTTTGGTCACAACTATATCTTCTTAGCCGCTTAAAGCCATAATTGGATAGATTTGTGTCAGCCCTGCCCACTAACTTTGATGGCTGAATTTGACAGACAAAAATAATAAACATAGCGTTGACATGCAGGTGCATGATATAATTAAATATACCATTAAATCAAGAAATAGATAACTAAATTGTGAAAAAAAATAATTAAGCCCGTCAAAATTAACGAGGGGCTTCACGATGGAAGAGGGGTTAGTGCGTCTGCTTCACAATACGAAGGTCCTGAGTAGTCAGGGTTCAATCCCGGGCTCGGGATCTTTCTGTGTGGAGTCTGTATGTCCTCCCCGTGAACGCGTGGGTTCTCTCCAGGTACTCCGGCTTACTTTCACTTCCAAAGACATGCACCTGGGGATAGGTTGATTGGCAAAACTAAATTGGCCCTAGTGTGTAAATGTGAGTGTGAATGTTGTCTGTCTATCTGTGTTGGCATTGCGATGAGGTGGCGACTTGTTCAGGTTGTACCCTGCCTTCCGCCCGATTGTAGCTGAGATAAGCACCAGCGCCCCCCGCGACCCCAAAGAGAATAAGCGGTAGAAAATGGATGGATGGAAAATTAAGGAGTTAACTCATGTGATTAATCACAAACATGTTTTGCATTGATCATGTACATACTTAGATTAATCATGTATTTCATTTTTCCGGACTACGCTCTTTTACCTTAACCGCTATACGGGTAGAGATCAGATACGTCAATACAAAAAGGAGAAAGGAGACTCCAACTGTTACTGGCAAATTACACAACAAAATACCGTCTGAAAGAACTTTAAATAAAACTGTTACTAAGAATTGAGCAAAGAAATGGCATGCATTCAAGTAAAACATTTAAAAATGTTCCTGGATGACACTCTGACAATACAATTACCGTATTTTGGGGATTATAAATCGCAGTTTTTTTCATAGTTTGGCGGGGGTTCAAAATATATTCCGGAGCGATTTATGTGTGAAATTATTAACACATTACCGTAAAATATTAAATAATATTATTTATCTCATTCGCGTAAGAGACAAAGAAAATGTCAGCAATTGTCACACACGTCAACCAATAAGAATTCGGCGGGGGAGGGTCATGGCAGAAGTACATTGTGGGTCATGGAATGCTAACTGCTATATGCTTTATGCTACTGCCGTAGCTATTAAAGTGGATCATTTCAACGTTGGCGGTAACTTATAAAAACTGAGAAGGGCAGAACAAAAATGGCACTGAAAAGGAAATCATGTACTGCAGATTACAAGCTGGACGTAGTGAAATATGCAGTAGAAAATGACAAGAGGAAGCGGCGCATACCTTTGGAATTAGCAGATTTGTTTAGAAGTGACATCGAGGAAGAAGATTTCATCGGATTTATCGAATAGGAGTGACAAATTGTTTGGTAAACTTATAGGATGTTCTATATTTTTGTGTTATTTGAATGACTCTTACCATAATATGTTCCGTTAACATACCAGGCACCTTCTCAGTTATATAATGTACGTCATACAACGTACACTTATTCAGTCTGTTGTTCACTATTCTTTATTTATTTTAAATTGCTTTTCAAATGTTTATTCTTGGTGTTGGATTTTATCAAATAAATTTCCCCCAAAAATGCGACTTATACTCCAGTGCGACGTATATATGTTTTTTTCCTTCTTTATTATGCATTTTTGGCCGGTGCGACGTATACTCCGGAGCGATTTATAATCCGAAAAATACGGTACATTCGTGTACAAATATTATAGTATTTTCTTAAGCAAATTGTAATCATGCAAGTGAGTAATCACCTGTGATTAATTATCAATCCAAAACGTGATTAATCTGATTTAAAAAAAAAATCATTTTAACAGTCCTAAATTAAACAAATCATAAAACATTTACTTAAATTGTGAAATCAATCAATAATTAAATCAGGAATGTATTCAATAAATCATTGAATAATTAGTTTAAATCTTGAAATATTTAATTCAATCATAAATAATTGAATAAATAATAAAATCATGAAAAAATGAATAACATTTTTGAAATATCTAGTGAATTATATTTATATAGCACTTACTTCTGGAGACTCAAAGCCCTTTATATAGTGGAACCCATTATCTACATCTTTAAGCTGTATTTAAACCAGTTTGGGTGGCACTGGGAGCAGATCGGTATAGTGTCTTGCTCAAGGACACAGCGGCAGTGACTAGCAGGAGTCGAACCTGGAATCTTCAAGTTGCTGGCACAGCCACTCTACCAGTTGATTCACGCCGCCCCCGATCATGAATTAAAAAATCATGATATCATGAATTAAAAAATCATGATATCATGAATTAAAAAATCGTGATATCATGAAACAATTAAATCAAAGGGACAATATTATGTTTTGGTTTTTTTGACATTTAAAACACGTCCTTGTGGTCTACATTACATGTAATGGCAGTTTTTAGGCCAACATTTTGATTAGAGGATGTTTTACAAACCATCTTTAGATCGCTTTCTGACTGTCTCTTCAGAATACGCCGTTTTGTGGGCGGTCTTATTTACGTGCCGTAGCCCTCTGTGCCAAGCCCCCTTTGAATGTTTATTTATCCTGTCAGCAATGTTTGGAGTTTCAAAGGCTGGAGTCAACTGGCATACACAAGTTAGAACTATATGCTACTTCTTATTAGAAATGGCAACAGGAGAGGATTTTAGCATGCATGTGCAGTACACTCCAGTCTGCAACACAACAAAAGGATATAGAAAAAAGGGAACATTGGAATACAACTGAATAAAAATGGCGGGCAAGTGCAAAGGTTTTTGGGTAAACTGCTAACATATATGGAGATATCCGCTGACCAATGACAAATTATTAAAAAATATGTCACTAAAGTCACAAATTCCAAGCGGGTTGTTTGGTGCATGTTTTGAAGGCAAGATTGTTTTACAATAATCTCAGCCACGTTTTCGTTGTTTGAGTTCAAATTTCCGGGACTCAAAGAGATCCCAAATACACAAAAACAAATAAATGACACATTTAATAACAGTTGCATGTATTTTATTTAAATTATAACTCATTAATTTAATGACACATTTAAGTAATTAAAGATGTATTTAATTGTGTCACATTTCATCCTGGATAGATTTTTGGCAGCCTTCATGCTTTGCATCACATGGCTTCCTGTTGTGGAACATACTGTAAACAATCAGTACTGTATTTTAAAGGGATGGTGTAGTACAGTAGTAGAGAAAATTACAACGGGCAGTTGAAAATCAAAATAATGGCCACAGCAGTTTTCCGTAAGTTAGAAGTACTACAGTAAATGGTGTTTGTGGAGAGACGAAGACGACGGGCGGACGACGGGATGTGACGCTCTTTGGCCCGGCTCAAGATGGAGGCCAGGAGGCGAGGATGTAGCGGAACGGAGAGGCGGGGCGTACCTGGGGCAACGCCGCCGTAATCCAAGTCAGGTGCGTAAAACACACACCGGGTCTCAATCTGTCCATTTCCTGACAGAATTTAAGAGAGGAGAAGGAGGAATGAGAGGAGAGAGGAAGGAGAAGGAACCACCCGAGACGACCGACCACGAGCACAACGAGGACAACGAGCGAGATCCAGACGAGAATGAGGCCCCGCAGCAGACGCACCCAGCGGGCACCGAAAGGTGCGCAACGACAATCAGGAAGAGCTAGCAAGCCGGAAAGTGGCGCGACCGAATGGCAAGAAAATGACATTATTGAAATGATAAAGTCACACCTGTTATGAGGCGTCATGCATCCAGTGTCATGGCAACCCACACGGTGACGGCGGCAGTAAGTCCATTACAGTGTTGTTGTTTTTTTCATTTTTAGATTATTAGTGCACTCCTAATATTAAGGATATTTTTAGGTCCAGCATTTACATGATAGGCCTGCCATTCTTTGTGCTTATAAAATAGGAAATTCACATTGTTTAAATTAATATCTTACTTTTAATATGTCTGCAACTTGTAAGGTTTTGTTCATGGATATAAAACATAGCAAAAAATATGGATTCAGCAATTAATTTGTCGTCTAGCAGCAATGACTTGAGTTGAGTTGAGTTTAAGTTTATTTCGAACATGCAAGCATACAACATGATACATCACAATTTCCCATTTCTCTTTGTTCGAAAAGGAGTAGGAAGAAGCAGAGCTTATTTAATCCTACCCCTTTTCTTTTGCATAACAGTTGCTAAAACTTTTGTTACTTTCCTGTTCTTAATGTAATCACAATATGCTTCATAAGTAATCACAATAAAAATAAATAAAAAAATAATTGGTGAAGTAAGTTTTATTCCATACGATGAGATAAGTAGGATTATTTTGAGAATGAAAACTGAATGGGTGAATAAATTCAGATTGTTTATCTTGGTTCTTCTTTTTTGTACTTTGTAAAAACTTCAAGTTTGAAGAAATTCTTGAAATAAATCATATTAGTACATTGTTTGATTGCTTTGCTTAATCCATTCCATAATTTAATTCCACGTACTGATATACTGAAGGTCTTAAGTGTTGTACGTGCGTACAAATGTTTTAAATTACATTTTTCTCTAAGATTATATTTTTCCTCTTTTGTTGCAAAGAATTGTTGTATATTCTTGGGAAGCAGGTAATAGTTTGCTTTGTGTATAATTTGAGCTGTTTGCAATTTCACTATGTCGTGGAATTTCAGTAACTTTGATTCAATAAATAAAGGGTTTGCATTCATAGAACAGCTTAGCCTTGCCTAAAAACTTTCAAGTACTTTTGGCCAGAAAGTAAATAGGAGGACATTTACTTTCAGAACTCAAAGCCAAAATGAAAACTATAATTTCGTGCAATTATTTCAGATTTGGACAGTTTTTCGTAAAAGTTTACACAACATTGCTCTGGTTATTTTCTTATCCTGGGAGCTGCAGCGGCAAGGCTTCACATGTTGTTTTACACAGACTTTTTTAGTAAGAAACTACTTTTTAGTAATTGCTAATTTGAACTCCGATGACAAGATTCAGTGTGTGATTCGCTCATCGAGATGTAGACAATTACATTTATATATTCATTAAGACACAAACTACTAACAGTGCAGTTAGTGGAATTGCTAGTTAGCTGCTTGATTTGCTGCACTTGCCAAATGAGTTCCCAAATGGAAAATGCATCCATTGCATCATTTAAGCCATCTGTGTCACACGGTAGTTATCTATTGATGCAAAGAATGTGTTCAAGGCCCAGCATGCATGCCTTTCAATAATGCACGACAAGAAATGCAATTGCACCAACTATTTACAACTTCACTAAAATACTGTTGTTCCAACATATTGATGGGGGAATCCAGACAAGACAATAACAAAGTATACATTATAAAGTAGAAGTGCAACAATCTGTTGACATTGTCACCAAATATCAACAATGAAATTTGTCACCGACAAATTCACTTGTCAACAATTGTTTTAATGTCATCACTCAGCCCGGCCACTCACAAAAACATCACAAGTAAAAACATGGAAAGTCTGGGAACATTTCACCCGAATCTTGTTCCATCCATCAATTTTCTAACGCTTGTCCCTTTTGGGGTCGCAGGGGGTGCTGGAGCCTATCTCAGCTGCATTCGGGCAGAAGGTGGTGTACACCCTGGACAAGTAGCCACCTCAACACAGGGCCAAAACAGATAGACAGACAACATTAACACTCACAGATAGAAATACTGTGCTCAATTTCCAAAGCGGACCTTGTTTTTTACAACAATACATCGGTGATATGGGAGCATTTAAAATGGAGGGATACTGTCGAACATCTGGAGCAGCGGTGTCAAAGTCAAGAATGAATTATATATGATTAGTATTAGAACCGGCCCACAGGCAATAGCCGTCTGCGGCTGTTTTGCACGCAACAATACTCCATCAGTGTTGGCGCTAGGAATTTTCAAAATGGGGTCCTGGTGACCCACTTAAAGTACATTTTTGGGGTCCCACTTTTTTGTAACCATTTTGAAAACAAATTATAAATGTATGCATTATTATGTTATAGCACAGTCGGGCAAAAAAGTATATAGTCAGCCACCGATTGTGCAAGTTCTCCCACTTAAAATGATGACAGAGTTGTGTAATTTTCATCATAGGTACACTTCAACTGTGAGAGACAGAATGTGAAAAAAAATCCAGGAATTCACATTGTAGGAATTTTAAAGAATTTATTCGTAAATTATGGTGGAAAATAAGTATTTGGTCAACCATTAATAGCTCACACTGATGGAAGGAGGTTTTGGCTCAAATTCTCACGATACATGGCCCCATTCATTCTTTCTTTAACACGGATCAATCGTCCTGTCCACTTAGCAGAAAAACAGCCCCAAAGCATGATGTTTCCACCCCCATGCTTCACAGGTGTTCTTGGGATGCAACTCAGTATTCTTCTTCCTCCAAACACGACGAGTTGAGTTTATACCAAAATGGATACATGGATAATACAGCAGAGGATTGGGAGAATGTCATGTGGTCAGATGAAACCAAAATAGAACTTTTTGGTATAAACTCAACTCGTTGTGTTTGGAGGAAAAAGAATACTGACTTACATCCCAAGGACAGCATACCTACTGTGAAGCATGGGGGTGGAAACATGTTGCTTTGGGGCTGTTTTTCTGCTAAGGGGACAGGCTCTTGATCCGTGTTAAGGAAAGAATGAATGGGGGCATGTATCGTGAGATTTTGACCCAAAACCTCCTTTCATCAGTGAGAGCTTTGAATGGTTGACCAAATACTTATTTTCCCCCATAATTTACAAATAAACTATTTTAAATTCCTACAATGTGAATTCCTGGATTTTTTTCACATTCTGTCTCTCACAGTTGAAGTGTACATATGATGAAAATTACAGACCTCTGTCATCATTTTAAGTGAGAGAACTTGCACAATCGGTGGTTGATTAAATACTTTTTTGCCCCACTGTATATCTCACTGTTCTCACATTCTATATTGTATTTTGGAAAAAGGTTGTCATAAACGTTACTTAATTCATTAAGAAAAATAGTACCAAAAAAAACACATTTATATGCATATGTAAATGTATTCAGTTATTCATTGACTTTCTTCTTTCCTTTATGGATCTAAACGTTACCACTGTCGGTATTTTTTTCTATATTTTCTGGTAAAATTTTCAGAATGTGTTTTTTCTATTTTCAACCGAAGTACGACAAAGAAAAAAACGAGAAGTTGTCTTTATTTTTTTTGGTTTTAATGCCATGATTTTAATAGTCCGGCCCGCGTGTGCACAGATTTTCCTCCATGTGGCCCCTGAGCTAAAATGAGTTTGACACCCCTGATCCAGAGATTGCGATCTTAACTCGGTCAGATTGTTTCCTTGCTAGCTAGTGAGAGACGAAGTTGTGTAAAAAATAGACTTATCATTTATTTAAGTCCACAAGTTAAACTTTGTCTATATCAATGCATTACTTTTTCCTTATTCGTCAGGAACTTCAGGTGTAAAGCAGCATCAAGTTGCAGCGCAAAGAAGAAAGGAAACATAACAAACTTTAATCACACACACATACAGATGTGTGTTGTGTTTACAGCTGAAACGATTGCCCGAGTAATTCAATAACAAAATATATTCGAAGAATTTTCGGTGACTCAAGGCGTCGTTAAGTTTTTTTTCCGCCGTTTTGCTTCGTTTAATAAACAGTAGTCAAAGCTCACGTTTCGGTATTGCACAGCATGTTTACGTCACAGATCATACGCCCCCTGCACTGCCCAACATCGCTCTTGAGATTACAAAACTTTTTCGCCGACATAACTCGCAATGGCAGACGCCACAGAAAGCAGTGGACAAGAGCCATAGCAAAACGAGGGAATTAGAAAGTGACAAAAGTTGTCCAAAGTGTGGGAACATTTCACACTAAAATCGAAGGAAAATGCAGTAGTATGCAAACATTGCAAAGTGGAGTTCGCATACCACAATACCACAAGTTCGATGCTGTAGCACCTGTCGAGAAAAAGCATCCGATTTGAGGGACGTCCGCAGGCGAGGTAAGTCATCAATTATCAAATGTAAACGCAAAAGTTGTGTTAGTAAAATAATTGCTATTCATTATGAAAATCCGGATGTGTTCTATCACTCCCGCAAAGTCATCAAATGCCGCCAAAAGGTGTTAAAAAAAACTAATAACGCTATTTGTGGGAGAGCGGCCGTGCGCAACCCAAGGGTCCCTGGTTCAATCCCCACCTAGTGTCAACCTCGTCACATCCGTTGTGTCCTGAGCAAGACACTTCACCCTTGCTCCTGATGGCCGCTGGTTAGCGCCTTGCATGGCAGCTCCCTCCATCAGTGTGTGAATGGGTAAGTGTGGAAGTAGTGTCAGAGCGCTTTGAGTACCTTGAAGGTAGAAAAGCGCTATACAAGTACAACCCATTTGTCATTTATCATTTATTTGAGCTGTCGTGTTCAATTAGCCTTTCATTAGTAACCACCTAGTAACCACGAAGTAGTCATGCAAAGTCATTCGGGTAATTCAAGTCATGCAACCACATGCTACTCGGATAACTTAAACTTGCAACTGCCATAGTCTCTATAGAATTTAAGAGTTTCAAGTCCTTGTTCACAGTGATAGCACTTATGTGCCAAGTTCCTGTCAGCCATATTGGTTCTGAATATGAAGTTGCACATTTCAAATGCAGTATTAAAGTCACTATCTAATCCAATTTTTATGTTTGACATAATGAAAACCGTTTTTATGGTTTTATTTTGGAGACTAAGAATATAGTTTTGTTTTCTCAGGGAATGTTAATTTTGAACTAATTGTATATATATGGGTTTTCATTTCAATGAATGCAATGAACTGTATTGCATTCTTAAAATTTAAAACGGCTGTTGTCATTATTAAGTGGTTTGTCTCTTTATATTGTTTATGTATTGTTGGCAGATTGAAAACAGCTCAGTGAATTTGCGTGAAGAAACCACCGGCACTGTATAATAACCCTCAATAACGCACGAGAAACAAGAACTTCGTTTAGGGCTGGGAGCACACCTGTTTTTATTAGCACACACAAATTGGCACAATCACAGCCTTCCATATTGAAGCAGGCATTTAAAAAATAAAAGACAATTAGGCCGAACACAATAATTGAGGACACGTCTTAACATGTGTAATTAAACCTTAGTTAAGCAAAAATTAATTCAATTACTCGATTAATCGATCGGATATTCCATTAATTCAATTACTCGATTAATCGATCGGATATTCCATAGAATACTCGATTACTAAAATATTTGAGAGCTGTGTTTAGACTTCATTGAGTCAAAACACCAGAAGTTAATCAATAATGTACATCGTCACTAAATGATTTCTTCTTTATAAAGAAAAAAAAGTTAGCCTTGATGTTCGTTTTAATTGCTGCTATCTTAACTCTCCTTAGTTTTTAATAAAAAAATATAATTTGTTCTTGTCAGCACTGGGCCTGTTGTATCTTTTAAATAGACAAAATATTGTTATTTGTTTTTGTAACAGCCTACTGAGCAGCAACGTTACAGTATGAATGGATATATTCTTATTAGTTAACACATTAAAAAATATATTCAGCTGGATTTTAAACACAAATGGCTTAATTAGAGCCACTGAATAGGTTTATGTTTTATAATCCATTTAGTCGACTAATCGTTAAGATAATCAATTACTAGTCGATTTTCAAAATAGTCTTGCGTCAGATCCCTATTAGAAAGTAACATAAAAAGCCTCACACTCAAACAGAATAGAAACAATTGGGTGCTGAAAATACCAGTGAACTACTGAACTATACATTCTAGTCTACTCCATTATAATAGAATAGTTAAAAAAAACCGTTATCCTACCTGAGAGTTTGATCAGGACTTTTCCTGCTTGTGCATATTGCCAGCTGTGGTTGTCCAACACCGCCATTGCACACCAAAACTATCCCAAACTTGATCCTGCTCAGTCTAGGCTAGTGAAAGAGCCTGTTCAGTTCCACACTGACTTGTTGTTGGTTGCTCATGACTGTGCCATCGTTGCATGGCAAGAAGGCAACCGCACAAAAGCAGCACCATATATCGACCAACTCACTGTCACCCATTGAACTGCAGAAACGCAAAAGAACTGCCAGCGACTTTTTAGTAGACACTAACTGGCTTTTCTTTGCTATGCCCCCACCCATGTCACTAAACCCTCCCCAAGACAAGATTTAGAAACAAATGCTGCTTTGCTTTGCAATAAACAGTGTGTCCCCTCCCGAAAGGCCCGGGGAGCTAATATGAAAAAATAAAAACAAATTAAGTCTGCCAAACAGTTGTCACTGGTGGATTTGTGAGTGAAATAGGCCTTAATAAAGATTAGTTGTAATCTTCTTTCTGCTGTCTCTATCTACACCCTGAGCTTTTATGCCAAAAACTTAAAGAAAGTAAATATCTTCAACACGACATGACTGACCGGAGTAGAAACACAAAAAAGTTGACTTTAACAAGTTTTAAAACATTAGTGTACTAATACATTATTTTTAGAATGTAAATAGTCATGCACATTGTGGACACAACACTGCCCCTTATACTATCATGACGTCAATAAATGCCTAAAGTCATAGTGCATCTAAATTAACAGAGACATTTGTATTCCCCTTTTATAGGCATGGCCAAATGTTCTTTTTCTAATGAATTCCCACTTTCATAAAAACCAAAACAGTAGCTTGATTTGGAGAAAAACCTCCCTCCAACTGAGAAAATGAGACAAAGAGCTCATTCAATGTTTATTGAAAGAGAGAAAATGAGCCTTGTGGTTGTTTCTCAAGAGAAAGGAGGGTGCATAAAGTTGTAGAAATGATAATAATTAGGAGATTAACAACAAATGACAAACAGACATTTCCATTCTAGTGAAATGTATATTAGGCCACTTACCAACCGTTGTGGCTACTGGACATGGTTTGAAAGTTAGACAGCCCTTTCTATCCCTGTGAAAGGTAATTTCGTTGAAATAATGAAGCATCTTCAGATTAAAAGAAGTCATTGTTCGAAAAAATAAAAATCATCAGAGTATGAAGGTCGTAATCCTTTTGGTTCAATGCTGAAGAATTCCAAACCAAAAGACTGGGGAAATAAAATACTGTACATCCTTCATCACCAGCTCAAATAAGTAGAAATGTTTTACTTGTCTCAATTAGAGTAGGCAGCCTTTCCTAGTGTGGTACTTGACAGTGAGACCCACATGTATGCAAGACATGGTGGTCCGTCCTATGTAGGTCACAAATCAGACTGATCCAGCTGGAATAAATAACTGCGAAGGATTGTCACCTCTCACACATAGACATGGGTTGATGCGGGGGTCAGTTTTCTTTTGCTAAGAGGAATGGGTGCTGGTGACTGTAGTACTTTAACACCAGACTCACTAGAAATAAGTATAGTATACGATTGGTTCCTTAACAGACACTGGTTTAAGTTTTGTTGAGACATGAATAAATAAATAGCGCTTTCAAAAGACTTCATTTTGTAATCAGATTAGGGGAAGCTTGCTGTGGATTGATTTCAATTAACACGCTAAAATATCAATAATTTTCAACCGATATTAATCAGGTTCAGGTTTGCATGTCAAGAAGATTCAAGACAGAAAGGAATATATAAGTACATTAGGTGCATATATACGCCAATATTTTGAATGTTACTCACAGAAGTCCAACAGTCTCATGATAGGGCAAATATTTGTCGACAGTATATGCTTTTGCTTTTTATCTTTATTAGTTTCGGTAATTATATTATTGAATTTCATGTTGGAGCCTTGTACAATGCATTTTGAGAGACAACTTTTGTAAAGCCACTGGGCAGTTGTGTCTGTGAATTTGTCGACTCACTAAGGCCCCGACATTTGGTGAGAGAGGAGCTAGCCAAAGTGCCGGTATGCTTTGTGTTACAGTGGTATTTAGGATGGAATTGCCTCGGGGAAAAAAACCCTGATTCCTACAAAGTGTACATTATGTCAGTCGACTGTTCCATCACGGTTTCTTTCTACTCACATTTCCCATTGATTAATAAGGGTGTCTTACAATAGTCGACAAATCAACGTTTCTTTGGAATCTGAATCTGACCTGACTATCAACCTGGAGGTCAAATCCTCGACCATTGAACCTCCCACCAATCCATGGGAGGGAGGCAAATTGAGTACTCAAGGCACCCTATGTACATCATGTACCCAACGGGATGAAACACCACCTTCGAACCTCCTTTTGTACACATAGCACTAAGAAAAACAAAATAGCGTTTGATGGAGAAGTCGTTATTGTGGTTATTACAGCTCTGTGTTTTTAGTTTTTAATCACAGAGTACGAGGAGTAACTTCCTCCAACAAAAGAAGATAACAAGCAACAACATCAACTATTGGGCACAGATTTCAAAAAAATGTTGTGTTACACAGAACATCTAGTTAGCTGCTAAGCTAACAAAGCTGAGCTAGTAGCGGCTCAAAGCAAGTACGACAAAGACAGCAAGAACTTGACTTGTTGAAAGAAACAACGTGAGTATGGCTCCCTGCTCTTCTTGCATTGTTCTCATGGATGGGTTGACCCTACAAGAGGACTGTGTCCGCCAGAGCAGGGTAATTTCGTAACTTAAGACGCCCACACCTGCGGTCCCTTCCAAGGTTTCTTGTTGTTCCCATCGGATTCTTTTTTCTTGCCCTTTTGTTGGATCTGAGCCAAGGATGTTGTTCTAGTTTGTGCAGCCCTTTGAGACATTTGTGATTAAGGGTTATATAAGTAAACTTTTATTGATTGAGTGATAGCACGCAGTGTCATCACCGAGTGGTTTCTTTCATCATTCGGCACCCCTGGACTAGACTGAAATTAAATAAACTAAACATACTCTTGTGTGTCATTTTTTTCATTAATAGTGAGCTTGGGATTGACCGGGATCTGAACTCAGGACTTCTCGCACACCAGGTAAGAATCATACAACTAGACCAGGGGTGCTTAAACCTTGTCTTTAAGGGCCAAAGTAAATATATGCCAATGCGCCAAGAGCAAAAAACAGCAATTTTAAGCATGAAACACAAATGGCCAAAATGTAAATTGTAAAGTTCCTTTAATTAGTGCAAATAACATGCTTTGCAGACATGTCAATAATTGTGTAAGCCTGAAAGAGGTCAGTATCAACATTTGGGATACCATCCTTTGGCGGGCCAAACAAGGTCCACTCAGTGGACCAAATGTGGCCTGCGGGCCCCACTTTGATCATCCCTGCTTTAGAAGATAGTGAAGCTATATCGTCTTTTGTGTGCTACGCCAGAGCCTAAGCTGACCTGAAGAGGACTTCACTTAACTATCCAATCTCTTCCGTGTTTATTTTTTTGTCAGCCATTAAGAGGGGTAAAACGTGGCAAATTAGAACTATTTACTGTTTATTTGTGGGTTTTCCCATTAGGTGGGGTCTCTAAAAAACTTGTAGCATACATGCTACTATACAAAAACACCTCTGAATCAGATTTGACCAAGCATAGTAATGATGTAATGATGATAGATTAATCCACAACGTGTCAAGTTTGACAGTCCAAGTTATAAACTATCTTGTAGTTCCACGTTAAAACTATTTTGAAAATGTGTATAATGTGATTCTGTGTATGGACCTCCATTCGGGATTAACTGATTATTGGTGCCGAAATTTGTCATTCTTACGTCCATTTTCACAGCATTTTTTTTTACAACTGCAACAGAAATACATCAGCAGCCACACTATATACACAAAAATTACCAGTGTTTAGTAAAAAAATCATGGTGATAAGTGGAGAGTAAGTTATACAGTATAAGACTATGTACTGTATATACACAAGTATCAGCTCCAAATATTGGTTATCGTGCTCCTTGACTACTAATAATCAATATCGGTCGATCTTTACCCGCCACTAGAGCGTAATAACGAAACGAACTAAACTGTACTATTTGCTGTCTTTACATTGAGCATTTCCAATAGGGTTCATCAAACACATGTGCTTGTACAGATGTATGTATGCTCCAAACTAATGAAGAAAAATTTGACATAGAAAACATACCACATAATAAAAAAAACAACCAATTTAATAGCACTTTAATCACGAGGTAACATATCGTTTAGTGCCTCTATCGGTGAAACTGAGTCACTCCACCATCAAGTCTGGTCCCAACTTGATTTGAGACAAGCAAAAGCAGTGTAGCCCAGTTAATATAATCTAATCCCTTGCAAGCATACTACTGGACAGACCACAGACAGATGTAAAACTAATTCATCTAAGAAAAACAAGTTTTATAATGTAATGACACAGTTTTTATTGATTGTGACTGATTCTACCTTAATAGTTTGATTATGGTTGTCGCCCGGAGAAGGGTAGAGTGCCATCTTGGGAAAATGGGGAGGATATCTTGCCCCAAATGGAGGAGTTCAAGTACCTCGGAGTCTTGTTTACGAGTGAGGGAAGAGTGGATTGTGAGATTGACAGGCGGATCAGTGCATCGTTTTCAGTGATGGGACCTCGTATTGAGTGGTAGAAGCCAAAGCTCTCGATTTACTGGTCGATCTACGTTCCTATCCTCACCTATGGTCATGAGCTTTGGGTTGTGACCAAAAGGACAAGATCAGTACAAGCGGCTGAAAATAATTTCCTTTGCCAGATGGCGGGGCTCTCCCCTAGAGATATGGTAAGAAACTCTGTCATTAGGGAGGAGCTAAGAGTCAAGTCACTGCTCCTCCACATCGAGAGGAACCAGACAAGGTGGTTGAGGTGCCCATTTGGTCGGGATGCTCCCCGAAAGCCTCCATGGGGAGGTGTTTAGGGCACGTCCGACCGGGAGGAGGCCATGGAGAAGACCCAAGACACGTTAGGTGGACTATGACTCCCGGCAGGCATTGGAACGCCTTAGGATCCACCGGGAGGAGTTGGACAAAGTGGCTAGGGAGAGAGAAGTCTGGGGTTCTCTGCTTAGGCTGCTGCCCCAGCAACCAAGCCTCGAATAAATGGAAGAAGATGGACGATGAATGGATATTTTGACTATCAGGCAACCTTCTGATTCATGGAAAATGACAAACAGACTTTTATTCTGGTGCGTGTACCGTTTCATACATGCCAATTATCATAATAAATTAATGTACAGTATAAACCTTTTTATCCAGATTATTACCACATAATGGCTTATGTCCTGGTCTAAGTGCCATCTTTTTACAAAAGTAAAGATGGAAAGTGTTTATTTTATAGTGCAACCCTGCCAGTTGTGCCTTTTTACTCTAACTTATGGTTTGACTGTGTCCAATATAACATTGCTGACTTTTGCAAAGTACTCTATCCATCAAATAGTGGAGATAGTAGCGTAATACACTTTGGTTACCCTAAGGGGAAACTTGACATTTTTAATGTGCTCACTGAGTCATATTTATAGTTCTGCCCAAATCACTGGTTGTGGTTTGAGAAACTCCTGGAGAGGTTGTAAATTATTCAGTCGGCAAATCAGATCTGTGTCTATGATCCCGGTATACCATTGCAACTGTAAGTGTGGCAAAAATAGAGGGAACTGAATTAAGACAGAAGAGCAGAATCTAAAAATAATCCAGGAGGAGCCAGGGTTTATTGGGCATTGAATATCTAAGTGCAACTATCTCCATGTAATCCCCCAGAAAAAAACAGTAAAAACACACAATGTAGCCAGATGAGTTGCATCGACACATCAATGAAAAGAGAAAACGCGGCATAGCGTTGCACTTTGTACAGCTCAAGGAACACCATTCACCAGCTTTCTCTACCCAAACCATATCCTCAATCCCCTGATTGTGCTGTTTGCCACACAACAGAATCCATCCAATAAACCACAGTGCAGCAAATAACACTTGACAGGCAGGGTGCAGACAGGAGAGGGGTGTGTGAGTGTGTATGTGTGTGTGTGTGTGTGTGTGTGTGTGTCATCACTGTGCAATAGCTGCCTCAGAGCACAGATGAGGAAATAGGAAGTTTAAAGAATGGGTTAGAAATAACAACACGTCAACTGCCCAGACCAGAGGGAATGTGAACTGATGACACGGGATGTAATACGGAAGAAGACGGGATGGACATGAAGGATGTTTAGAGCATATTTTCAGCATTGCAAAACCACAACATACCCATGTTTATGGCTTCGGTAGCACAGTTGATAAAACCAGTCAAATATTTGCATATAGTTTCTATTCAATTGAATCTAAAGTGAAGGCAGATTAACCAAAGTATTAAGTACACTTTCACACAAAAAAAAACTTGGCCCTAATCAGTCCTATAATGCAAGTGCACCTAATGCTGTGGTCAGCGAATACATCGCTTCTACTTATATAAGCACACTGTACACACAAAATGTCAGTGTTTCATCCACATAGAAAGCTCTACACAACAACAATACTGTACAGTACATGCACCTAAACCAGTGAGGGTACTAAAAGGAACAGGCATACGAATCAGTTCATTGATTGCTAATGTCTTGAAGGAACTGAAGAAAAACAGAGTGCACTGATGGGCTTCAACCAGTAGTGGTGCTGTTGGCTGCAGTCTATGAGAAGTTAGGGGACACTGACAGAGCATCCATGCACACCAGTTGGATCCTGACGTTAAAATAGGAGTTTACAACGCCTCACTCAAAACAATTTCAAAACCAACAATTGAGTGATAGTTAATTTCCCCTGTGGTTGATCAAGGACATTCAGATACTGTAAATATTTCCTCTCATCATACAGGACCATTATTATATCATATTAAATATAATTATTATTAGCGATGTTCCGATCAGGGTTTTACACAGCCGATTCTTTCAGTTATCATCCATGAGCGAGATTGACCAATAGCAATACCGATCACAATGTCATGGTTATTTGGTGACGAACCCGAAGATGCAGAGATTGAGGCAGGCATGGAATGTGAAAACATGATTTAATTAAATACTAAGACAAAAACAAAACCAAGAGGGTACAAACACAAAGCGCGCACGAGGCGGATAATCAAACAAAAGGAGCTAGCCTGGGAGCTAGAAAATAACGAACAGGAGCTTAGTGTGGAAGATAGCGGGTAGCGAACAGGTAAACAGAAGTCATACTTGTATAATGAAAAATAAAACGGAAGAAGGGAACAAAAAACAGTAAGCTACAAACATCAACTGAATATAGCTTACCGCTACGCTGCAAAGACAAGGTGCGACACGACAGGAGTGATAACACATCACAAGAGCGACTAGATGTGACATTGACAAGACAATACAATGATCCAGCAGCTGACACAAGACAAAGCAGGTACAAATAGGAGCGGGCTGATTGGCAACTGGTGTGGCCAGGTGCCAATCAGCCGCAGCGGAGAAGGAACACAGCACTCAGGAAACAAGACAGGAAGCTGACAAAATAAGAGCACTAGACAGTAACGAAAGACAGGAGATACTAAACACAGAGGAAACAGACAAATGCAGAGGAAAAAACTAAAACAAAGACAAACTGTCAGGGGAAAGCCTGACACACAAGCTTTACCTGTACATTTTTTTAATGTATTTATATTGACAGTTTAACAAAATAAGCACAAAATTTAAACTGATTCCTTATTCACTTGCAACAAATACAATTCTTTGAGAAAAACAAAGCCAATAGTGCACAATAACTAAACAAAAGCAAAAACTACCACTTACTACACAATAAATCTTTTGGTTTTTGGCCTTTCCATTATCCTGTGTCCGGAGAATTGTTAGAAGTTTGGAAACAATAATAAAAACAGCAAAACAAATGATTTTGAGAAAGTAAAATAATTGACCTAATCACTCTAGTATCTGTCATATACTGAAAACTGTCTTTGGTATCGACGCCAGCAATTTATGGATGTACTGTATCTGCCTTCTTCTTATGTGGCAGCGACAATGCTGTCACTAAGAGTTGCTCTTATATTATCTCGCTCTCAACTTTTTTTAATCAACAGCATGGTGGTAGAGGGGTTAGTGCGTCTGCCTCACAATGCAAAGGTCCTGAATAGTCCTGGGTTCAATCCAGGACTCGGGATCTTTCTGTGTGGAGTTTGCATGTTCTCCCCGTGACTGCGTGGGTTCTCTCCGGGTACTCTGGCTTCCTCCCACTTCCAAAGACATGCACCTGGGGATAGGTTGATTGGCAACACTAAAATTGGCCCTATTGTGTAAATGTGAGTGTGAATGTTGTCTGTCTATCTCTGTTGGCCCTGCGATGAGGTGGCGACTTGTCCATAGTGTACACCGCCTTCCGCCCAATCGTAGCTGAGATAGACACCGGCGCCCCCCGCGACCCTCAAATGGAATAAGCGGTAGAAAATGGATAGATGGATGAACCTGGTAATTTAGTGTTAACAGCTGCTTATTTTCTGCTGTCAAGCGGTTTCATCTAAACTTTTTAACATTTGCTAAGCAAATTTGTATCGGTGTTGTTTAAAGATGAGTTAACTGCATGCCTGTCGGTGTGTAAAATGCTTAGCCTCGTCCTCCATTAATAATGTTACCTGATAGAGATACTTTGGATCCAAAGAACTGCAATTTATTTGCCGTTATGGAGGCGACTATTATTAGCTTAGGGGAGTGTCTCAACACAATTAGCTGATAGTCGCCTGTCAGTCGAGGGACTAAAAATAAAAACAGTGTCAGTCAGAGGGGATCGTATTTTAAAGGCATTAATCAGCTATGACGACCAACTATTTATTCACAAAAAACACCCGATCAGTGCCTGCTCAATCGACACATGCTTGATTATTATATCATACAGCATTGCTGCAGATTTTGTAAGCCAATCAAAATTGAGCTGTATTCTTTACCACAATGATTCAAAAACATAATCGACTGAGCCACAAGCTTACACGTCAGTAGAAAAGCAGATGCAGGAGAAATAAAGTGCAGCGAGCAAAAATAACTCACAAAAGCAAAATGTTGCTCAGCAACTGCCTTGTGTACCTTTTTGGGAGAAACATTTTGGTCATAAATGTCTGGATTGATGAAAAACAGGGACTCTCTGTGGTCTTTGTTCCAACAAACAGAAACAGTCAAACAAAATGATGACTTAATTTAATTATTTTTAATGTGTGTGTCTCCTAAGAAGTCCAGCCTGTCGTGTACATTAAAAACAACACCAAATTAAATATGTGCGTGAGCCTCGTTGTTTTTCCTCAACCAATTTTCTGTTCTCTTACAGTAGTTTTCCTCTTTTCCCTCATGATTTCCAAAGCGATGTCTATGTAACTCTCCTGCCTCTATTCCTCTGTGAATAGATTCGCACTAGACTTGTCCTCCACAAAGGCTGCTGTCCTGTTGAGTAAACACAGAGCAGACACGGACCTACAGTCCACGGCCCTATGGCTCGACTCCAGCCAGGAGGCGGTCAGTAAATGCAGGGGCTATGGAGCTTTGCTACAGCCCTGCAAACAACTGGCTTAAGAAAACAGGAATAGTTTATGGATTATCTGACTTGCATTGCATGCATACACACGCCACACAAATGTGGTGGGCATTGGAGCAAAAATGTTGTATCCCTACTAGGAGCAATACAAGAATTTCACCAAATGACATATTTTAGCTTCCAAACAACATAACCATAAAATGCACGATAAAATTAAATTAAAAGTGAGAGTGTTTGCAACATTAATGTTCTAACAATGTTCTTTTATTGTAACTGTAAAGCAGATCCAAATCTGATCTCATGTGCTTATTAAAAAGTGATTTGCCGTTGTCATCTATTGAGCAGCAAGATGAAACATTGCAAGCTGAGAGAAGTAACAACGCAGAAAAAGAGTCTTTGAAAACACATGAATAAATATTCATTTAGTCTGAAGTCTGGTTCTTATCTCTCTTCAAGCCATTTTAAGTTCATATCCTTTTAAAAATGAACTTTTGGACTTCTGTATCCCATGTAACCCTGAAACACATCTAGACTCCAACATGATTCCATACGGTAATTCCATGTGACGCCTGCTCTCTGTTTTTATTAACATAATTTTGGGGAGAAACTCTAGAACTGGCTCTTGCAGCCAGTAAATAAGAGTGTGACTTTGACCCAGCCTTTAGGGGGCACTGTAGTATTTTGTTTAACAGAGTCGTGTATAACAGTGGTTCTCAAATGGGGGTACGCGTACCCCTGGGGGTACTTGAAGATATGCCAAGGGGTATGTGAGATTTTTTTAAAATATTCTAAAAATAGTAACAATTCAAAATCCTTTATAAATATATTTATTGAAAAATAGCAAGAATTAAAAAATTCTTTATGAATATGTTTATTGAATAAAACTTCAATTAAGTATAAATGTAAGTTCATAAACTGTGGAAAAATAATACAACAATCCAACATTCAGTGTTGACAGCTAGATTTTTTTATGGCCATTTTCCATAAATATTGATGTTAAAGATTTCTTTTTTTGTGAAGAAATGTTTAGAATTAAGTTCATGAATCCAGATGGATCTCTATTACAATCCCCAAAGAGGGCACTTTAAGTTGATGATTACTTCTATGAGTAGAAATCTTTATTTATAATTGAATCACTTGTTTATTTTTCAACAAGTTTTTATTTATTTTTATATATTTTTTTCCAAATAATCAAGAAAGACCACTACAAATGAGCAATATTTTGCAATTTTATACAATTTAATAAATCAGAAACTGACGAGATAGTGCTGTTTTTTACTTCTTTATCTCTTTTTTCACCGAAAATGCTTTGCTCTGATCAGGGGGTACTTGAATTAAAAAAAACATTCACAGGGGGTACATCACTGAAAAAAGGTTGAGAACCACTGGTGTATAAGACTGGCCAACTAAAATAACTGGTGCCATGAATTCTACCAAAGACATGTGCGGCTGTGCCTGCATGCATGCAATTGCTGTCGTTTTGACATTGTTTTTTTCTGTCAAAATAAACCAAAACAATACTTCTGTATATAGTTCTAAACATAGTCCAGCTCATAAAATTACAATAAAATATGCTTTTATTTCGTGAAAGTAAAATTTTGCAGCCGTATTTGACGCTACATTGCTGCAGTGTTTAGTGACCAGCAGGCACTCATACAACACACACTCGGCAGCACAATTAACGTACAAATAAAACAGAGAACGACCATATAAAATACTTATTACTCTAATCTTCATTAGTTTTGGACCAACAATTAAAGATAAATTGGGAGTTTTGTTTGAAGTATGTCTGTAGTGGCTGCCTCCAATATATTTGTAATCACTGAATGTATGCATGTATATGTATGCACTCATTATGAATTATTCTAACTATCCATCCATCCATTTTCTACCGCTTATTCCCTTTGGGGTCGCTGGTGCCTATCTCAGCTACAATCGGGCGGAATGCGGCGTACACCCAGGACAAGTCTAACTAATCTTTCTTTTTTGTAACATGCTAAGTGAGCTAAGTGTACTTTTGTAGTTATTTCCCCATATTTCTCCACAATAACTTAGATATGGTAACACAGGCGAGAAGTAGAGAATATGGAATGATTTTTGTTTCAAAACATATTTTCCTTTACCACTTTGTGTTGCATATTTTTCACAAGATTTTCCGTTCACTTTCTCATTTATTATTACCCCCAAAAGTTTCTTTATTTTACTTATTCAATGTCCGTCTATTTGTATTTTGACTTTCTCTTCTACAGTTACCAAATTGGATTATTTTAGTTTTACTGAGCTTCAAAGATACCGGTAGTCTGTTTTTGTCAAACCATCTCTTTAATTTTTTAATTTCTTCAGTTATTATGTGTATTCTCTCCTGAACAAAATGCTGACGTTGTGTCATGTGTTTACCTGACACAAGATGCTTTAAACCAGGGGTCTCAAACTCAATTTACCTGGGGGCCACTGGATACAGAAACTGGGTGAGGCTGGGCCGCAAGAAAAGATTTCTTAAAAAATCTAACATGCACTTCTTAATGAATTCACCTTCTATGAATGGCTTTCCCGCCCTAGCAACATACTTGCCAATCCTCGCGATTTTTCCGGGAGACTCCTGAATTTCAGTGCCCTCTCGACAATCTACCGGTGCAACAATTCTCCTGAATTTTTCCCAATTTTCACACGGTCGACATTATTAAGGGCTGCTGTGACTGCACTGCCTTAATGTCCTCTACAATAGTGGTTCTCAACCTTTTTTCAGTGATGTACCCCTTGTGAACATTTTTTTAATTCAAGTACCCCCTAATCAGAGCAAAGCATTTTTGGTTGAAAAAAAAAGGATAAAGAAGTAAAATACAGCACTATGTCATCAGTTTCTGATTTATTAAATTGTATAACAGTGCAAAATATTTCTCATTTGTAGTGGGTTTTTTTAACTATTTGGAAAAAAAGACATAAAAATAACTAAAAAACTTGTTGAAAAATAAACAAGTGATTCAATTATAAATAAAGATTTCTACACATAAAAGTAATCATCAACTTAAAGTGCCCTCTTTGGGGATTGTAATAGAGATCCATCTGGATTCATCAACTTATTTCTAAACATTTCTTCACAAAAAAAGAAATCTTTAACATCAATATTTATGGAACATGGCCATAAAAAGTCTACCTGTCAACACTGAAAGTTGGATTGTTGAATTATTTTTCCACAGTTTATAAACTTACATGTATACTTCATTGAAGTATTATTCAATAAACATATGTATAAAGGATTTATGAATTGCTGCTGTTTTTTTAGAATGTTTTTTAATAAATCTCACTTGTCCCTTGGCATACCTTCAAGTACCTCCAGGGGTCCGCGCACTGCCATAAGAAGACTACTACTCCACTATATGTCATCGCGCACGCTTTTATATCACACAACCAATGTGCCGGCTCTGTATCATGTTGTGTGAGACTTTTGCAGAACAATGTCAGTGGCTGCAAGATGTACTTGTTCAACAGCCACACAGGTCACACTGAGGGTGGCCGTATAAACAACTTTAACACGGTTACAAATATGCGCCACACTGTGAGCCCACACCAAATAAAAATCACAAACCCTTTTTGGGAGAATTTCCGCACCCTCACACAACTTAAACACAAGAGAACAAATTCCCAGAACACTTTGCAGGGCTACAATATACAACACCTCAATTGATGCAAGTAGTGTGGGTAAGGGTGTGGGGGGGTTGGTGGTAGCAGGGGTGTGTATATTCTAGACAGGAAGAGTTAGGTCTGGATGGGATTCTGGGTAATTGTTCTGGTGTGTTTATGTTGTGTTACGATGCGGATGTTCTCCCGAAATGTGTTTGTCATTCTTGTTTGGTGTGGGTTCACAGGCTGGCACATATTTGTAACAGTGTTAAAAGTTTTTTACGGCCACCCTTAGTGTGACATGTGTTGATCAAATATATCTTGCAACATCACACGTGCGTCTCACATGGCCAGATGCAACATACAACTGGGCTTGCACGCTGTCAGTTCAGGATGTAGGGGGCGCTAAAGGCAGTGCCATTATGACACTCCCTGAATATTGTTGATCTGGTAAAAATGGACAGGGGCTTCGAGAGAATTTGTGCCCTAAAATTTAGGGGTCTCCCGGGAAAATTGGGGACGTTGGAAAGCATGACCTCTCAAGCATGATCAATCATATTAAACTCGCGGGCCGCACCAAGATTAAATTGTAATATCAAAGCGCGGGCCGCATAATAACGTCTCGCGGGCCGCATGTTTGAGACCCCTGCTTTAAAGGATTGCTCTCTAGTTTTGTTCGCGAACCTTCACTTCCCATACTTGTATTCTGTGTGGAAATTAATTGGGAGGACTACAGTTTGAGTAAGTGGATAAAGTATACACAGCCTTTTTCATTGACACATCTTGGTGGTGCGCATGTGCAGAGCAACTGCTTTAGTGATCGCTCTATGCATTGTGCCTCTTGTGGCATCTTCATACTCAGGGGGTTGAGTTGTTTTTTGCCCTGATGTGGGATCTGAGCCGAGGACATTGTTGTGGCTTGTGCAACCCTTTGAGACACTCATGATTTAAGGCTATATGAATAAACTTTGATTGATTGATTGATTCATACATTCTTCGCGTAAATACTATACCATAGTAAGGTGATTTTTAGGCCGTAGTTTTTATTGTTGTTGCGTCTTGTTCGCCTCGAGTTGTAATTCCTGCACTTGGCGGGAGGCATCGGTTTCAGATGCTGGAATAAGATTGTTGTCCTGATACCTTTTTGAAACAAACTTTGCATTGTGCAGTCACTTGTTTCATGGCTCTTGCCACAAAACCAAAGTAGTACTGAAAACATTTCTCTTTTCTTTGAAGTAAACGTCTTGTTCTCGTTAGCGTTAGCATTAGCCATGTTTTTCTATGTGTGCCCCGAAGGAAGTAAGGGGACGGCGCAAGCTACGGAAGCTCCTGAGGGGCAAAAAGTATGTCGCAGTAAGAGAGAAAAAAATAAATGTTTACACTTTTAAATCATCTGCAGCAAAAACTCAAATATATCGATTCAGTCTTGACTGGGTCGTATTTTACTGCGGTGGTCGTTCTCCCAAGATGCAGCAGGAACTCTGGAGGCGACGTGCAGGTGAGGGAATGATTTAATGTCCATGAAATCATGCAAAAATACAAAAGACCAAAAAGCGTACCGATAGCACAGGGACAAGAATCAAAGATCGTAGAAAAATACTTAGCGTACGGGTTGCATGGAAGCAAGTAGAACATTTCTTCACTGTTGCGTAATGCAATTAAGGAAGCCAGACTGATTGTGGCGAGAAACGGGAATAAATAACTCTCTTATTAGTGCCCAGGAGCAGGTGAGCGTCCCGAACACTAATCAGAGGCAGGTGAACTTAATCTGCAGTCATGGCAATTAAAACACAAACCCCGAGGTGCTGAACACAGAACTGAGGAAGTCAAACTAACAGAACAAAACATAATTCGAGTAACGGATCATAACAAATACAATACATATATTGCCTAGGCCGGGGGTCGGCCACCCGCAGCTCTAGAGCTGCATGCGGCTCTTTAGCGCCGCCCTAGTGGCTTTCTGGAGCTTTTTCAAAACTGTATGAAAAATGGAAAAAGGTGAGGGGGGAAAATCTATAAAAAATATATTTTTTGTTTTAATATGGTTTCTGTAGGAGGACAAACATGACACAAACCTCCCTAATTGTTGTAAAAAACACAGTTTTTTACTAAACATGCTTCATTGATTCAAGTATTTAGCGAGCGCCGTTTTGTCCTACTAATATTGGTGTCCTTGAACTCACGTAGTTTGTTTACATGTACAACTTTTTCCAACTTTCGAAGACATGTTTATGCCACTTCTTTTTCTGTCTCATTTTGTCCACCAAACTTTTAACGTTGTGCATGAATGCACAAAGGTGAGTTTTGTTGATGTTATTGACTTGTGTGGAGTGATGACTGCAAGCTAATTTATGCGAACATGCTATTTAGGCTAGCTATATGTACACATTGCGTCATTATACTTGTTTGTAGGTATATTTGAGCTCATTTGGTTTCCTTTAAGTCCACTTAATTCAATTTATATCTCATGACACACTATCTGTATGTAATATGGCTTTTATTTTTTTGCGGCTCCAGACATATTTGTTTTTGTATTATTGGTCTAAAATGCTCTTTCAAAATTTTAGGTTGCTGACTCCTGGCTTAGGCCTACCATAAAGCAAACATTTATTCATGAAAATATGGATAAGCTGCTGATGGTGTGTTTGACAGAGAAGCAGCTGGAAGCAGATACCATAGAAGTCCACTCTCCAAGGTAAACATTATTATTACATTATTTCGTAAAACCACTGTCGTTGTTGGTAGTACATTCTATTGTATTGTTTTTATACATTTTTTTTTATCTAAAGGGCATTTTAGATCTGAAAATTGTGCTGTTTTCTGCTGTTTTGCATTTAAATTGATGTGAATTCATTTTCATGGGCGACGATGGGCCACAGAACCAATTAAGTTCGTAAGTTAAGGTATTACATTACTGTAAGTAAACAACTAAAATGTTCTACACCTATACTGAAAATGCTTATTTTTTAAATCAATAAATGATACACTTAAAATAATGACACAAAATAACTAACACCATTACAAACTAATATACCGTATTTTTCAGAGTATAAGTCGCTCCGGAGTATAAGTCGCACCTGCCGAAAATGCATAATAAAGAAGAAAAAAAACATATATAAGTCGCACTGGAGTATAAGTCACATTTTTTGGAGCAATTTATTTGATAAAACCCAACACCAAGAATAGACATTTGAAAGGCAATTTAAAATGGATAAAGAATAGTGAACAACAGGCTGAATAAGTGTACGTTATATGACGCATAAATAACCAACTGAGAAGGTGCCTGGTATGTTAACGTAACATATTATGGTAAGAGTCATTCAAATAACTATAACATAAAGAAAATGCTATAAGTTTACCAAACAATCTGTCACTCCTAATCACTAAATCCGATGAAATCTTATACGTCTAGTCTCTTACGTGAATGAGCTAAATAATATTATTTGATATTTTACCTTATTGTGTTAATAATTTAACACATAAGTCGCTCCTTACTATAAGTCGCACCCCTGGCCAAAAAATGAAAAAAACTGCGACTTATAGTCCGAAAAAAACGGTAAATACCGTGTTTGTAGAGCTATTCACGGATTACAATTCCAAGTAAAAATGCAGTTTAGAATCTGAAAGGGGTATAACAGTCATTAATAGTTCGTAGTGATGTAGAATTGCACTCCATCATACTGAGAGTTGATTCCAATACCATGCCAATCTCATGTAATTTATAATGTATAGTAATCAAAAATCAAAAACACTTTTTGGTATGACTTACTAAACCACATAAAACTGCAGGTATAACTATTGTTAATATCAGTAACAATTAGCAGTATAAGCTATTACCACACATTTGTCAATATTAGCACAATTTTAATGGACTTTATTAGATTGTGCATGTACACTATGATATGGCTACAGAATGCATTTTAGAGCACAGGCAAAAATTACATTAGAGCAACATACTTGTATCCTTAATGCAGTGGTTTTCAACCTTTTTTCCAGTGATGTACCCCCTGATACGTTTTTTAATTCAAGTACCCCCTAATCAGACCAAAGCATTCTTGGTGTAAAAAAGAGATAAAGAAGTAAAATACAGTAGTATGTCATCAGTATCTGATTTATTAAATTGTATAACATTGCAAAATATTTCTCATTGGTAGTGGAAGTTCTTGAACTATTTGGAAAAAAAGATGTAAAAATAACTAAAAACTTGTTAAAAAATAAACAAGTGATTCAATTATAAATAAAGATTTCTACACATAGAAGTAATCATCAACTTAAAGTGCCCTATTTGGGGATTGCAATAGAGATCTATCTGGATTCAAGAACTTAATTCTAAACATTTTTTCACAAAAAATAAATCTTTAACATCAATATTTAACGAACATGTCCACAAAAAATCTAGCTGTCAACACTGAATATTGCATTGTTGTATTTCTTTTCACAGTTTATGAACTTACATTCATATTTCGTTGAAGTATTATTCAATAAATATATTTATAAAGGATTTTTGAATTGTAGGTATTTTTAGAATATTTTTTTTTAAATCTCACGTACCCCTTGGCATACCTTCAAGTACCCCCAGGGGTATGCGTACCCCCACTTGAGAACCACTGCTTTAATCCATAGCATTTAATTTTCCAGTCTTAAGTCTGAAATGTCAGCTTCAGGACAACAGTTCTGCTCACGTAAGGGAGATGGATTTGCTAATGAAAAGGAGGCTTTCGAAACGACTGATACGGCCGCAGTTGTTCTCATAGTTACACTCCACCTCAATGTAAACAAAAACCTTTGGATGAAGGAAAGTAAAACCGCATGGTCACTCTACAGCATTCATTAGTTAGCCTGCAGGCCAAAAATAGTGTAGCAATATTGTCGGGGCTCTATCTTTAGTGCAGAGTAAAAAGGGAAGCCAAATGTTATGATTAATCCTTCTATGAGAAGGGATAATAACATTTTTCCAAGAAGATGATACTTACAAGGGCTAGCAGTGATGATGTGGACAGACATGTCCTCTGCTGGTTGTCTCTACTTGCGTGCACAGATGACAAACGAAAGCAGCAGCAAATAAGTGCAGAAGGAAGGTCCATCCATATGTGGGTGACCCTCTACTCCAGAATTTCAAAAGCGTTTGTTTTTCCGTCTCCGTTATAAACACTGTGCCATGCTAACACTAAAATGGAGAATCCCATTTGGATTAAGACATTTTCTGTATAGTATTTCTGTATAGATCCATTATCACAAAATCCTGCACCGTGAACGTTGATGAAGTATAATAAGCATTTTCCCTGCAGAAGCCCCACTATCAGAAATGTCAGCTGCAAATAAATCCAAGCAAACCCGGTGACATTGCCATGTTCCTGCAGCCATGCATCCAAGCATCCTTAATATCCCTCACGTCAAGGAGGAACCAGCATGCACACACATAACCTCCCCCATCCACCCCACCCTTTACTCTTAGCAACTCCCTCTTTAGCCTTCTTTCAGAGCCGATTGGCGGACGGATGGGTAAGAGGCTGATGGTGATTGGACCAGGGAATGTGGCGGAACCCATGCTCTTCTATGCATCAATGCTTTCCAGGAAAAGAGCGTGTCGGAGGCAGAGAGGGAGAACAAAGATGATGACGGGGGAAAACATGGGCGTTGAGGTGGAATGGGGAGGGGGATGTCAAAATGTAGAATGCCCCTTCAATAACAACAATGTGTGTTGTCACTGAACTGAGATCAATGTTGGCTGCAGTAAACATGCTGGTGAGGACAACACTGATGCTGTTGGCAGGACAGAGGACTACTTCACTTCTGGGGAAATGTGATTCAGAGCAGATGGATCTCATTAGCATACAGCATGGTGTGTGTACTTATTCATCAAGTGTGTATTTGCTGTGGGTTTGTCAATCTAAGTGGTTTTGTGTGAATGACGTCTGCCTCAGGCATGAATGCTTGGTCATGTGCCCCGTAGAGCCCCGCTCCCCCTGCCCCTTTCTGTTTCATCCAGCCACAAACGTTACGCAATAATTTACAATGTCAGAACTGTAATAGTCTGCCAACACATAAAGCTTTTTAGTTCCAGTGGTGTTATCACATACCCAATAGAAAGGAACCTTTATCCAAGCCGAAGAATGATAAATCTATCAACATTATCAAGTAATTGTTGATGATTCTACAAACCTCGTTTCCATATGAGTTGGGAAATTGTGTTAGATGTAAATATAAACGGAATACAGTGATTTGCAAATCCTTTTAAACCCATATTCAACTGAATGCACTACAAAGACAAGATACTTGATGTTCAAACTCAAAAACTTTATTTTTTTTTGCAAATAATAATTAACTTAGAATTTTGTGGCTGCAACACGTGCCAAAGTAATTGGGAAAGGGCATGTTCACCACTGTGTTACATCACCTTTTCTTTTGACGACACTCAATAAAGGTTTGGGAACTGAGGAAACTAATTGTTGAAGTTTTGAAAGTGGAATTCTTTCCCATTCTTATTTTATGTAGAGCTTCAGCCGTTCAACAGTTCGGGATCTCCGCTATCGTATTTTAGGCTGCATAATGCGGCACACATTTTTGATGGGAGACAGGTCTGGACTGCAGGCGGGCCAGGAAAGTACCTGCACTCTTTTACTACGAAGCCATGCTGTTGTAACACGTGGCTTGGCATTGTCTTGGTGAAATAAACAGGGGCGTCCATGATAACGTTGCTCGGATGACAACATATGTTGCTCCAAAACCTGTATGGACCTTTCAGCTTTAATGGTGCCTTCACAAATGTGTAAGTTACCCATGTCTTGGGCACCAATAAACCCCCATCACATATGCTGGCTTTTGAACTTCGCGCCTAAAACAATCCAAATGGTTATTTTCCTCTGTGTTCTGGAGGACACCACGTCCTCTATTTCCAAATATAATTTGAAATGTGGACTCGTCAGACCACAGAACACTTTTCCAATTTGCATCAGTCCATCTTAGATGAGCTCGGGCCCAGAGAAGCCGGCGGCGTTTCATGGTGTTGTTGGTAAATGGGTTTGGCTTTGCATAGTACAGTTTTAACTTGCACTTACAGACGTAGCGACCCACTGTAGTTACTGACGGTGGTTTTATGAAGTGTTCCTGAGCCCATGTGGTGATATCCTTTACACACTGATGTCGGTTTTTGGTGCACTACCGTCTGAGGGATCAAAAGTTCGTAATACCATCGCTTACGTGCAGTGATTTCTCCGGATTCTCTGAACGTTTTGATGATTTTACGGCCCGTAGATGGTAAAACCCTTAAATTCCTTGCAATAGCTCGTTGAGAAATGTTGTTCTAAAACTGTTCGACAATTTGCTTACGAAGTGGTGACCCTCGCCCCATCCTTGTTTGTGAATTACTTAGTATTTCATGGAAGCTGTTTTTATACCCAGTCATGGCACCCAACTGTTCCCAATTAGCCTGCACACCTGTGGGATGTTCCATATAAGTGTTTGATGAGAATTACTCAACTTTATCAGTATTTATTGACACCTTTCCAAACTTCTTTGTCACGTGTTGCTGGCATTAAATTCTAAAGTTAATAATTATTTGCACAAAAATATGTTTATCAGTTTGAACATCAAATGTTGTCTTTGTAGCATAGTCAACTGAATATGGGTTGAAAATGATTTGCAAATCATTGTATTCCGTTTATATTTACATCTAACACAATTTCCCAACTCATATGGAAACGGGGTTTGTATATTGGACCTGCACAAACACTGCAGCATGTAAAAACTCCCCAATCAACGCACTCTCTAAAATAGCAAGTACATTCCTAATCATTTCCCCTCCTTGTTGAAGAAAAGGTGGATGAAATACTTAAATTTAGATAAAGCTCCTAACTGTTACATAACTGAAACGAACTGACATGGGATCCTTCATAAATGAGCAATGCGACAAAAACAAGAAAGTAGAAGGAGAAAAAGTAAACTAAAATACAATCCAACACACACAGTTGAGTGTAGACCACCCTGGCCTCAGTCGGTAGGGTTGTGGAAGCAACAACATAAATCCAATGAGCTGCGAAGAAACCCACTTCCTCTACTGTTTAAAAGGTGTGTGTGTGTGTGTGTGTGTGTGTGTGTGTGTGTGTGTGTGTGTGTGTGTGTGTGTGTACAGTATGATTTATTAGGTCAGAATGTTTGTCTGCCTGGAGTGGAGTGCATGTGTTTAGTATTCAAAGCCCAAATCCAATAAGATCCAGAGAGTGGTGAGGGTACAACAAGACACACAGCTACAGTTCATCACTACTGATTTGAATAACTCAACATAGGAGAAGAGTGGGAAATGGTGGGGGGAAAGTTTATATTGCTCCTCCATTTATTGTATACTTGATGGTAATATAGAACCTACACATTCTAAAATATATTGAAAAAATTGAGAATCATCTTCATCTCATCATGTAATTTTCAGCTTATTTAACTCCTTAAGGCAGGGGTCTCAAACACGCCGTCTAATTGCGGCCCGCAAGACATTATTTTGCGGCCCCCATCTTAATATGAAAGCTTAATGTTAGTGCGGCCCGCAAGTTTTATATGAATGGCGCTTGACAGCGTTGTGTTATTTGGGTCCAAAATGGCTCTTTCAACGTTCTGGGTTGCCTTCCCATGTGTTAGTGGAAAAGCGGCAAATGAGTGAAAGCGACAGAGACATTGCCATAGAGACGAGGGTTTTCTTACATGCCTGGCTGCAGTCACACCACAAAACCTGTCCGCCGGTAATAACAGTCCCCGATAACCTGGACAAATTGAAACCGTTATTTTTTTTTTTTTCTTGTTTAATTTGCATTGCCTCACATGATGAACACTACATATATTTCTACATGACGCCGGATAACACCCCAGGAGCCGTCACTTTTTTGCGCTCGTTAACCCGGTACTATACCCGGTATTATCCGCTAACTGCCGTGTTGCTGTAGGGAGGAAAAGCGGAAAGACCCACATTGCGGAAATAATATTATTCTCCGTGCGTTGGCTAAATACAAATATATTCCCCAACCCCGAACATGTCTTTTAAGTGGGAGATGCAATATTTCTTTGTTGAGCACAGGGGCAACCTGACGTGTCTTATTTGCACAGAGAAAGTTGCGGTGCACAAGGGATACAATTTGAAATGTCATTATACAACTAGACATGCTGAGGAGTATGCAAAAAAAAATTTTAAGAAATATTTTCTTGCGGCCCAGACTCACCCAGACTCTGCATCCAGTGGCCCCCAGGTAAATTAAGTTTGAGACCCCTGACTTAAGGAGAACTTTATTATTCATTATTTGTGGAGTACACCGCGTATAAATGGAAAACAGAAATTGAATAAATATGTTAGTAAATGCTATGAAATAGATAAGAGGTATGATTAAATAAGTTATGCTTCTTCCTCCTCCTTGATGTAATGAGAAACTGAAACAATGTGATGTATCATATTGTAACTGCATGCATGTTCGAAATTAAATTAAACCATAAACCATATTGATCAGAAAAAGGGTTATGTGAGTATTTTGCACCAACAATAATGATACTTTAAATACAGGCCCCAAAACAATGAGACAAACATGTTGCAAAAGTTTGCAAAAACATCAAAAACATTCTAACTCCCTTTTAAACAATTACATACAGTGGGGCAAAAAAGTATTTAGTCAGTCACCGATTGTGCAATTTCTCCCACTTAAAGTAATGACAGAGGTCTGTAATTTTCACCATAGGTACACTTCAACTGTAAGAGACAGAATCTGAAAAAAAAATCCAGAAATTCACATTGTAGGAATTTTTAAGAATTTATTTGTAAATTATGGTGGAAAATAAGTATTTGGTCAACCATTCAAAGCTCTCACTGATGGAAGGAGGTTTTGGCTCAAAATCTCACGATTCATGGCCCCATTCATTCTTTCCTTAACACGGATCAATCGTCCTGTCTCCTTAGCAGAAAAACAACCCCAAAGCATGATGTTTCCCCCCCCCATGCTTCACAGTAGGTATGGTATGATTAGACACAACACAACATACACACTATGGACGATTTGATAAGCTGTCACACAGACACACACACAATGATGACTGGCGCAAATTGACAATGGAATCCGAGCGTTGTACCCTGCCGCACGCCACTTGGGTTCTCGCTGCTAAATATGGTAATATAACAAATGCAGCAACAGATCCAGAATCATCCTAAATGAAAAGATGGCTACTGTTGCAGATTATCTGGGTCTCAGAGCCAAACCATATCTGGAGAAAGAGTCAAAATATTTACCCTGCGCATTCTTAGCCTGTGAATCCATATGTGGGCCAACAGTGCTTTTTGGACAGTTGCAGTCCTCAGTGTGTATGTGTGGGAGAGAGAGTATGTGTGCAATCTAACATCTCTACCAGGCCAACATTTGCTATTATTATCAAACTAACTTTTTACCAAAGTGATAACCTTGATAAATCAAGGCTTGAGTAGTTAACACAAGTTGCATTTCAACCACAACAGTAAAGGGGAACTCTGGGACTTTTGAGAGACATGACCATGGACGTTATTCTTTTTTTTTTTGCTATATAAATATTAAATAAATGCAATCAAAAGTTTGTTTACAATGGATCGTTGTAGGATGCGGAATTCCGCCTTTAAAAAAAAAACATCCAAACACCTCCTTTGAGGTTTCATATACATAACGTAAGTATATATGCAATGTAGTAATGGGCACATTAATAATACAATTTATTATTTATGTATGTTGATCATTTTAAGGATACATAATGCATTAATTTAAAAAATCACAAAGTTTCCTTTGTTTTTTCTTCATTACTGATTACTGCTCACTGCAGACTTTATGAGAGCCAGCCAACATAATGATTTTTATTGGCTATTAACTTACTGTACAATGTCTGCGGTCATTAGGATGCAGATATCTGGGCTGTTCATATATTCCTAATTGGATGAAGAATGTCTAATAATCCTCACAAAACTCACAGAGTAGGGACCAAGCGTCTTTTTGTGTCGTTCTCGCCTTTTTCAACCCTAAAATGGCTGTCAAACTCAAAGTGTACCAACATATCGCAATACCTACTCAGACTTCCTCTGTCCAGGTGAGATGCATGATTTATGATCTACAATAATCTTACAGGAAGCAAAAAAGCAGCAGACCACTCGATGATGTAAACATAGGGACACACGGTAGTGATCACGGCACTGCTACAAAATGTTTAATCTGTGTTAGGACAAATAATAATAATATTACTAATACTTGGTTAATATTCAGGTCACAATGTATGTAAATGTAAATGGAGTATTGTTAACAACTTGACAGTTTTTGGATGGTTATTTATCGGATTTTACGGGCGAAATAAGGAACCTCCAATTGGCTCTGTTTATTTTAGGGTTGTCAAACGATTGAAATATTTAATCGCGATTAATCATACTGTTCTTAGTTAACTCAAAATTAATCATGAAGATGGGTATAATTTTTCATTATTAATAGGTGTACCGTACCACAGACACATTTTGCTGCATGACAATGACTTTCTCTAGTAATTAATAAAATGTAATATTCAGCCTGCAAATTATTCTGTAATTGAGGACTCAACCAGAAAATGTTATAACATAATTTACACAATATTTCAGTGAGCTAGAAAACCCTGCCCGAATATTCCTAAACTGATGTACTAGTATTTCATTCCCATCATAGGTGAGGATGGGAACGTAATGAGTTATGACCGAAAGAACAAGATCACAGGTACAAGCGGCCGAAATGAGTTTCCTCCGCCGGGTGGCAGGGCTCTCTCTAAGGGATAAAGTGAGAAGCTCGGTCATCCGGGAGGAGCTCAAAGTAAAGCCGCTGCTCTTCTACATTGGGAGGAGCCAGATGAGGTAGTTTGGGCATCTGGTCCTTAGGGAGGCGTTCGACCGGTAGGAGGCCACGGAGAAGACCCGGGACGCGTGGGAAAGACTATGTCTCCCGACTGGCCTGGAAACGCCTGGGCATCCCCCGGGAGGAGCAGGACAAAGTGGCTGAGGAGAGTGAAGTCTGGGCTTCCCTGCTTAGGCTGCTGCCCCCGCGACCCGACTTCGGATAAGCGGAATAAGATGGCTGGCTGGATGGATGGATAATTGAAAGTGCAATAGCGTCTAACAATTACAGTGTGATTCATAAAAAGTCACACTAAGTAAATTAATTTCAACAAAGGTTTTGGATTAAAATGAAACATCCCAACCTTATCGGCCCAAAACAGCTTAAACAATCCAAATTGTTAGCGCTCACATTACGTAACACTTTTAATGATGTACAGCACCAGTAGGAAACAGACGTTTAACCGAAGGCCTTTCTTAGTGTTGATGACAAAAAACAGAAAACAACAACAGCTCAAACAATGGAAGCGTGTCATGTCTTGTTTCTGTTGCGTGACCCAAGTGCAAGCATGCCAGTGAAGGTTTTTTAAATCAAGTTTATTGTATTCTTTACTATTATTTTAAACATCACTTTGGGACACTGTGTTTTTAAATAACAAGTTTAAGCAAAAGGCTCCTTTGTGCTCAAATACCCCCCCCCCGGTAGAGCATTCACAAAATCATGAAAACACCATCAGTGTTTTGAAAAACATGATTGCCAAACAAGCATGGCTTGGACTAGAAAACAGGAAGAACCCAGTTAGAGTTTTGTATAATCTTCTGAAAAGAAACAACACGGATCCAAACAAGCCAAGCCACATCATGGAGAGAAATGTTTTGGGGGGGTTTTGTATTGTTTTTTTATATAATGATACACAAAGACAGCTGTGCTAAGAGAACGATAATAGCAGGGCAGTAGGATATACAGAAATTGATGGCAACTGAAGTAAACTTATTCCATAAAGTCTACAAAATAGTAACTTGTAATTCCAGAAAATAAATAACAGAGTGTTGATCTCATGATGAAGCAAATTTAAACACAGTGGTATCGTGAGTTTAATTAATTCTGTGACGGAGTTCCAACCTTGAAAATCTTGCATTACAAAACAGTGTCGCTCATCGAAATTAATAGAAAAAAATACATTTTTGCTTGGCAGAGTGTAGGCCTGGCACGATATTCGATAAGTTAACCAGCTGGCAGTAAAAGAAAAATTAAATCGTCAAGTTTTCCAGCATCGATAAATCTCCATGCTTCAAGAGCATTCACACTTTTAATCGGTTTCAGCAGCTGCCTGTGTTTGTGCTATTGTGGAAGGAAAAGAAAGGGGAATTCTCAAGTCCTTTATTGAGAGTCTTTGACTCTTTGTGCGGCAAGGCGGGGCCAATGGCCCGCTAGCTTCACACCAGTGGCGGGCCGTGCGTTTCCCACCGAGGCCTACAGTAAAGACTTCAATGATTAATACTCAAAATACCATCATTGATGTCACCACATGAACATAGCTGAAGAAATACTATACAGAAACACATTTACGCACTACAGTGTATTGTACAAAATGGGTTATTTTCTGGCGCATTTAAAAATCAATAAACCCGCAAAAGCAATTAAAACATATCTTATGTGGTACTGTCAAAATTAAAATTGCAAAAAACATTTTAAACGTGAAAAAAAAAAGAAATAAAATGAACTTCCATTTCATCGACAACTGAGCTAGCTTCTCACAAGATGAAGTTTCTCTCTAAATATCCTTCTTGAAAATGGCCTTGCAAATATATGTATGGTCTTGTCTACTCATAAAAGATGCAGACGAGGTGTGTTGGCTGACTTCTTAAAGTTTACTCCACAGCGTGCTCATCAAAAAAATCCGGCATGTCTTCATTTGACAACCTAAACATGGCTACTGCACATGCTCTTCACTTCTGTGGCATTCTGGGAAATTGAGTTCTTATGTTACCTCGCTCATAACATCACAATATACATCTGCCTTAGGCCATCTACATCTTACTGACAACAACGTGTGATCTGATTGGCTATTACAACTGTCTATTGCCGTATGTCTCCGTTCATTTACAGCGCAGACGCCAGCATTGCTGAATCTGAAGGCTCTAGGCAGATTTCGTACAGCAGGGCAACATAATATAGCTGAATTCTGATTGGATAAAACTCTATAAACTAAAAACAACAGCACTAGAAGGAGCATAATACGACATGAAGATAATTTAAATACTTTTAGATATTTAGGGAAAGTAAATTAAAAAATTAGGGCAGCACAATGGAACAGGGGTTAGTGCATGTGCCTCACAATACGAAAGTCCCAAGTTCAATCCCGGGCTCGAGATCTTTCTGTGTGGAGTTTGCATGTTCTCCCCACGACTGCATGGGTTCCCTCCGGGTACTCTGACTTCCTCCCACCTCCAAAAACATGCACCACACTAAATTTGCCCTAGTGTGTAAATGAGAGTATGAATGTTGTCTGTCTATCTGTGTTTGCCCTGTGATGAGGTGGCGACTTGTCCAGGGTGTATACCGCCTTCCGCCCAAATGCAGCTGAGATAGGCTCCAGCACCCCCCGCGACCCCAAAAGGGACAAGAGGTAGGAAATGGATGGATGGATGGAAATTAAAAATTACTTTTATCTTTAATTATGATCATGATTTTTGGTTATGTTAGGCCAGCAGAGAAGGCCTTGCTGGCCCTGACGGCACACCACTGCAACACAGAGTGCAACAAGTTATCTGGAGACCAACACAAGGCCTTCACCCATATTGGATTAGTCAATTAACCGACAATAAATGACAACTAAGTCAGTAAGTTCTCCAGCGTCGATGTGTGTATGCTTTAAAAGTATTCATGCTTTTCATCATGCTTTTCATCGGAATGAAAACAAGGGGGTGAAATCTCTTGTCCTCCATTAAGTGCCTTTGACTCTGTGCGGCGAAGCAATGCTGCTGGCCCGCTAGCATCCTATCATGCAGGCCTGGCCAACCCGCGGCTCTCACATTCATATCGAAGTTTGTGTTTTTATAATGTGCATGTTCAGCGAGCGAGACGGTCTGCAAGAGTGGTCACACGGCTGCGGTAGTTTCAGCTACAAATAAAAGGTAGTAACAATAACCACTGTAAAACTCCCTACAGTTAGTATCACGGTATTAAATTAAAATGGTCGAAAAACCATCATTCATAACTTCACTTATACGGACGAATTGACTAGAGCAAGCTTACTAGCTAGCTTAAATGCTAACATGTAAACATCGGACATAAACGTTGGAGATGTCCAATAATGGCTTTTTTGCCGATATCCAATATTGTCCAACTCTAAATTACCGATTCCGATATCAAACAATACCGATATATACAGTGGTGGAATTAACACATTATTATGCCTAGTTTTGTTGTTGATGCCCCGATGGATGCATTAAACAATGTAACAAGGTTTTTCCAAAATAAATCAACTCAAGTTATGGAAAAAAATGCCAACATGGCACTGCCATATTTATTATTGAAGTCACCAAGTGCATTAGTTATTATAACATGCCTCAAAACAGCAGCTTGGAATTTGGGACATGCTCTCCCTGAGAGAGCATGAGGAGGTTGAGGTGGGCGGGGTTGAGGTGGGGGGAGGGGGTTGCGGGGTGTGTATATTGTAGCGTCCCGGAAGAGTTAGTGCTGCAAGGGCTTCTGGGTATTTGTTCTGTTGTGTTCATGTTGTGTTATGGTGCAGATGTTCTCCCGAAATGTGTTTGTCATTCTTGTTTGGTGTGGGTTAACATTGCAGTGCATATTTGTAACAGTGTTAAATGTGTTTATACGGCAGCCCTCAGTGTGAAATTGTGAATACCCTCTGAAATTCGGTAGTCTCCCGGGAATATCGGGAGGGTTGGCAAGTATGACTGCTCTTTAATTCTTCCTACGTCCATGTGCCACTCCGTACAGCTGCATTTTAAAAAGTCATAAATTTTACTTTTTGAAACCAATACCGATAATTTCCGATATTACATTTTAAAGTATTTATCAGCCTAATAATATCGGCAGTCCGATGTTATCTGACATCGCTGATAAACGTCTTTCCCCAATATGAAAGGTCATTCCCCCAATCTAAACTTGTACAAACACATTACAGTATTCACACTGAACATACGTGATGTGCTGTTTTTGCACCAAGTGATGGATGAACAAGTTATACGGATACGGACTCCATTCAACCAGAAGTGAACTCACGTGATGTCACATAAACCGGAAGTGTAACAACTAACCACCCTTTCCAATTTAAAATGGAAGAACAAAAACATATTTAAACACATAAATAAAAAATAATATGGCTCTTATGAAGCCAGAACAATATTTGATGTTTCCTCTGCCAAGAAAGTATATTTTGTCTATTTATTTTAGTTATAAAAAAAGACAACTGAGTTAAAACATTTTAGTGTGTGTATAAGTACTTTTTGAGCACAGTCAACAATACCACGTTAATAATGACAACCATGATCATTATGGTCAACATTACTTTATTTAGCCATTTTGTTTACTGTTTTGTTTGTCTGTATTTAAGGGTCCCCCACCCTCTCCTTAACAGAGACAGAAATTATTTCATTGATTTTGGTTGTGATTTTTAAGTGCATTATCTGTTTGTTTTATTTAACTGGGTATTTAAATGTTTACATTTCATGTACAACGTTAAAATATACAAGAAATACAAATTAATTGAATTTTCAAGGGTATAACTCCATTATTTTAATGTATTGTCATTGCATAAGTGGTTCATTTGGTCTCCAAAAAATAATGGCAATAATATTATTTACAAGCAATAATTTGTAGGTCAATATGTGTTATCCACCCAGGCATCACAAACACATGTCGTAGCGAACATGGACAAAATGATCACAAAAAAGAATGCCACTGCCATACTTGCCAACCTTGAGACCTCCAATTTCGGGAGGTGGGGAGTGGGGGGCGTGGTTAAGAGGGAAGGAGTATATTTACAGCTACAATTCACCAAGTCAAGTATTTCATATATATACTGTTTATATATGTGTATATATATATATGTATATATATATATATATATATATATATAATATATATATATATTTATATGTATGTATATATATATAAATAAATAAATAAAAAAATACTTGAATTTCAGTGTTCATTTTTTTACACATATGGACACACATAACACTCATCTACTCATTGTTGAGTTAAGGGTTGACTTGTCCATCCTTGTTCTATTCTGTCACTATTTTTCTAACCATATGCATGTACATTAGATGAAAGTATTGTCCTCTTTAAGAGTGTCTCGACATTGGTGTTTATGGCAGACGAACTGCTTTACGGTAGACAAAAATGTGACTGCTGTTGTTGTGGGTTGTTACCGCGCTGGGAAGACTTTAATGAAACTGCCTAACAATAAACCCACATGAGAAACCAAGAACTCGCCCTCGATCATTCTACAATTATAACGTCATTGGGCAAACACGTTGTTTATATTGTGGGAAAGCGGACATGAAAACAGGCTGTCCTCACTCAGGTCCGCATGGAGCTGGATGGGGCGTGGCCTCATTTCGGGAGAAAATTTGTCCCGGGAGGTTTTCGGGAGAGGCGCTGAAATTTGGGAGTCTCCCGGAAAATCCGGGAGGGTTGGAAAGTATGGCCCCCGCACCAATGTGGGAATACCAGCACCCCCCACTTTAAACAAACTACTCGACAGTCCACACTCACCTCACATTTGGTATACAAGGAGAGTGCAAAGAAAATAGTGCAAAATAGCGTCGCTCACAGAAAATGTGGTTAAAAGCATACCCAAAAACATGCTGACATTTAATACTGTTGAAAAACTAGCATTTCTAAAAGTGCCGCAACGGTTTGACAGACATTTGTCATGTCATGTCGGTGTTCCTCACTCTGAATTTCGTATGACCTGCACGTTTGTGTAAAGATGTCCTAACTTGATCGTCAGTTAAGTAATGTACAACTCGACCTCTGCCTACATGTTTTGAATTGAAGTGCAACTCTGTTTTTAAATAATTTATTTAGCTATATTATGTATTGTTTTGGTTGTGTATATTTGAGGGCCCCCAACCCCCTGAACATATTTGATAGCTTTTGGTTGTGATTTTTATTTAAGTGCAAACTTTACCTAACAGACAAAGTATATTTTATAGTTTTTTCTTTGTTTGTTTTATTTAACTTAACTCTTAAAATATACAAGAAATGCAAGTTTATCGCATTCGAAAGGGTAAACTTGCGCTAATATTAAATAATAGCAATAATATCGTTTATTGGCCATAATTTGTACATCAAAATATTGTAGAGCAAAATACGTTACTGGCCCAGGCTTAGCAGTGAAGTTAATTTTTTGTGAAGTGAATTATATTTATATAGCGCTTTTCTCTAGGGATTGAAAGCACTTTACACAGTAAAACCCATTAACTAAGTTATATTTAAAACAGTGTGAGTGGCACTGGGAGAAAGTGGGTTCAGTATCTTGCCCATGGACACAACTGCAGTGACTAAAATGGCAGACGCAGGGATCGAACCTGGAACCCTCAAGTTGCTGGCACGGCCTCTCTTCCACCCGAGCCACGCCGCAGCCAGTGCTGTGCTCCAGCTGCCTTGCCAAGTTCGCTGCACGCTCTGTCATGTTTTTTGAAGATTTATTTTTTATTTCAATAATATAATCAATCCACTTCTTCTTTTTACAACTATCCTTTGAAATTAATTCCCCCGTTCCCATTATTGGAAAAAACAAAGTTAATTTTTTCCTTACTTTGAATTAATGCAAGTAGTGAATAAGACAGTAAATGTTTTCAGCAGATGTTATGAGATTCACTGTGGAATTCGCTACTTCAACTACCTGTGGGGAGGATAGTAACCCGAGTTTTTGCTATAGCAACAAAAGCGTAACATATAGCCGAGAAACAGCACGTCTCCCAAAAAACTTGTAAACTGGGACACTTTTAAGCTGTACTTTATTGATCAATTTTCAGGTACAAATGCTGTTTATAAATAGTGTACATTTAAAGTGAGTCAACACTTCCCAATATGTGAACTTCAGTAGATGATAAAAATACAAATAAAAAACAATGTCAAGCAGGTTACTTCTATTGACAACTGTAAATAAAATTAATTGTTAGTTAAGCACCCCTTTTTAGTATTCCATGAACTCTTCAATCAATCAATCAATGTTTACTTATATAGCCCTAAATCACTAGTGTCTCAAAGGGCTGCACAAACCACCACGACATCCTCGGTAGGCCCACATAAGGGCAAGGAAAACTCACACCCAGTGGGACATCGGTGACAATAATGACCCAGTGGGACGTCGGTGACAATGATGACTATGACAACCTTAGAGAGGAGGAAAGCAATGGATGTCGAGCGGGTCTAACATGATACTGTGAAAGTTCAATCCACAATGGATCCAACACAGTCGCGAGAGTCCAGTCCAAAGCGGATCCAACACAGCAGCGAGAGTCCCGTTCACAGCGGAGCCAGCAGGAAACCATCCCAAGCGGAGGCGGATCAGCCTCGCAGAGATGTCCCCAGCCGATACACAGGCAAGCAGTACATGGCCACCGGATCGGACCGGACCCCCTCCACAAGGGAGAGTGGGACATAGAAGAAAAAGAAAAGAAACGGCAGATCAACTGGTCTAAAAAGGGAGTCTATTTAAAGGCTAGAGTATACAAATTAGTTTTAAGGTGAGACTTAAATGCTTCTACTGAGGTGGCATCTCGAACTGTTACCGGGAGGTCATTCCAGAGTACTGGAGCCCGAACGGAAAACGCTCTATAGCCCGCAGACTTTTTTTGGGCTTTGGGAATCACTAACAAGCCGGAGTCCTTTGAACGCAGATTTCTTGCCGGGACATATGGTACAATACAATCGGCAAGATAGGATGGAGCTAGACCGTGTAGTATTTTATACGTAAGTAGTAAAACCTTAAAGTCACATCTTAAGTGCACAGGAAGCCAGTGCAGGTGAGCCAGTACAGGCGTAATGTGATCAAACTTTCTTGTTCTTGTCAAAAGTCTAGCAGCCGCATTTTGTACCAACTGTAATCTTTTAATGCTAGACATGGGGACACCCGAAAATAATACGTTACAGTAGTCGAGGCGAGACGTAACAAACGCATGGATAATGATCTCAGCGTCTTTAGTGGACAGAATGGAGCGAATTTTAGCGATATTACGGAGATGAAAGAAGGCCGTTTTAGTAACACTTTTAATGTGTGCCTCAAAGGAGAGAGTTGGGTCGAAGATAATACCCAGATTCTTTACCGTGTCGCCTTGTTTAATTGTTTGGTTGTCAAATGTTAGAGTTGTATTATTAAATAGAGTTCGGTGTCTAGCAGGACCGCTAATCAGCATTTCCGTTTTTTTGGCGTTGAGTTGCAAAAAGTTAGCGGACATCCATTGTTTAATTTCATTAAGACACGCCTCCAACTGACTACAATCCGGCGTGTTGGTCAGCTTTAGGGGCATGTAGAGTTGGGTGTCATCAGCATAACAGTGAAAGCTAATACCGTATTTGCGTATGATGTCACCTAGCGGCAGCATGTAGATGCTGAAGAGTGCAGGGCCAAGGACCGAACCCTGGGGAACTCCACACGTTACCTTAACGTAGTCCGAGGTCACATTGTTATGGGAGACACACTGCATCCTATCAGTAAGATAAGAGTTAAACCAAGACAGGGCTAAGTCTGACATACCAATTCGTGTTTTGATACGTTCTAATAAAATATTATGATCGACGGTATCGAAAGCAGCGCTAAGATCGAGGAGCAGCAACATAGATGACGCATCAGAATCCATCGTTAGCAATGGATCATTAGTCATTTTTGCGAGGGCTGTCTCCGTGGAGTGATTTGCCCTGAAACCGGATTGAAAGGTTTCAAATAGATTGTTAGACGCTAAGTGTTCATTTAACTGCTCCGCAACAATTTTTTCGAGGATTTTTGAAATAAAGGGAAGGTGAGACACCGGTCGGTAGTTTACCATGAGGTCAGGATCGAGGTTAGGTCTTTTAAGAAGAGGATGAATAACCGCTTTTTTGAATGCTAGGGGAACAGTGCCCGAGGAGAGTGATAAGTTTATAATATTTAGCACTGATGGACCTAATAATACAAAGAGCTCCTTGATCAGTTTCCCAGGAAGAGGGTCAAGTAAACATGTTGTCTGTTTTATTCCATTTACACGTTGTAACAATTCCTCTAATGTTATTTCCTCAAAACGAGAGAAACTATTTTGGAGGGCAGTATCCGCCGTATATACAATCGTATCAGTGTTAATAGAACCCCGTTGTAGCTGGGACGCATTGTCTTTAATCTCCTTTCTAATGACTTCAATTTTCTTACTAAATAATTGCATAAAGTCATCAGCTGAGTGGGTTGAGCTACTGGAAGGGGTCCCTTGTTGGGTTAGCGATGCTACCGTACCAAACAAAAATTTAGGATCGTTTTTATTACGGTGGATGAGATTTGAGTAATATTTAGCTTTAGCTAAGGTAAGCATGCGTTTATAAGTTATTAAACCATCACTCCATGCTTGATGGTGCACCTCAAGTTTAGTCGTGCGCCATTTGCGTTCCAGCTTTCTACATAATAATTTCTGAGCTCTAGTTTCTTCTGTAAACCACGGGGTGCGCTTTTTTGGAGCCTTTTTTAACTTTAGCGGTGCTATGTTATCAATGGTTTCGCGCAGGGCAGCTTTAAAGTTGTTAGTGAGGTTATCAATAGAGCCCACATACTTTGGGAATGGTGCCATTACCGAGGGCAGTAGGTCAGCAAGAGTTGTCGTTGTGGCCGTATTAATGTTGCGGCTGCTATAGCAGTTATTATTATTATTAGTTTGACGAACATGCGTCTGAACCTCGAATTTTATAAGGTAATGATCGGACAATACTTTAGTATACGGGAGTATCGTAACTTTGGAAACGGTGATGCCCCTGACAAGCACTAGGTCTATCGTATTACCGTTGCGATGCGTGGGTTCATTTATTATTTGTGGGAGACCACAGCTATCAATTACAGTCTGGAGCGCTACGCACGGTGGGTCCGATGGGGTATTCATATGGATATTAAAGTCCCCCATTATGATTATATTATCGGCGTGTGTCACTAGATCAGCAACAAACTCTGAGAATTCATTGATAAAGTCCGAATAGGGCCCTGGGGGGCGGTAGATAACAGCCAGGTGTAGAGGCAGCGGTGTGACAGACCTCATAGTAAGCACCTCAAACGATTTATATTTATTATTTATGTTAGGACTAAGGTTAAAGTTTTCGTTGTGCGACCCCCCCACCCCTTTTAAGCGGACGGGCAATATGCGCATGTGTAAAGTTAGGAGGACATGCCTCATTTAGCGCAAAAAAGTCATTTGGTTTAAGCCAGGTTTCGCTGAGACCGATGACGTTAAGATTGTTGTCTCTGATAATATCATTAACTAATAACGTTTTGGGAGACAATGATCTTATGTTTAAAAAACCTATATTATAGGTAGTGGGCTGTTTCAGGGAATTTTTGATCAAATTATCCGTAGTAGCAATATTGATAATGTTGTGTTTATTATGCCCAGTGCATTCAGTATAATTACGACCATATCTAGGAATTGATACGACAGGAATTTTCCGATTGTTTGATTGTTGCTTTGATAAACTGCACGCATCATGGTTAGCCACCTCAGTAACGGGGATTTTCCGATTATTTGTTTGTTGCTTTGATAAACTGCACGCATCATAGTTAGCCACCTCAGTAGAACAAATGTCCAACTCTGAAACAATCAAAGCAGAAAAAACTTGTTCTAATTTAACTGACTCCTTACCCAGACCAGTAGTCTCGCATTTTCCATCTAAATCCGTCTTCGGGATGGAAGGAAGTGGTGTTCTGTGGTGATTAGCCTTCTGCTTTGTTTTTAGCCCCGCTCGACATCCGCGTTTCCGATCACACCGCTGGCGTCTGCTCCGTAGACGGCCCCCGCTGCTACTAGACTCCCCTGCTTCACAGGCCGCTGGATGTAACCGCCGACGTATTCCCATGCTAGTTAGCATGTTTAGCACGCACGCGTCTATCAGTCCAAAACGGCCCGATGTGTCCACATCCAGAAGTGTCTGGCGGTCATATGTGATCACGGAGTGACCACGATGTGAGCCAGCCATAAAGTTTGTAGAATTGTCCGGTATTTCTGCCAAATGTTCCATCTTTAGCAGGAGCTCCGCAATGTTGCAGCCCGTCCGGGCGCCGCCATCTTGGAAAATGTCAACTCTTGAGAAATAAACCCATCAATACATCCATCTGCAATGGCTGCAACTAACGATTATTTTAATTGTTGACGAGTCAGCAATTAATTTTCGATTAACTAATCAAATGACTATCACTTATGATCTGATGTACACGCTTGAGTTTGACATTGAGGTCAAACCTTGATTTAACATTTTTTAAAACATATTTTAATAAATTGTCTGCTACTGGAAATACTGTATGTGTTGTATTATAATTATTGTTTAGGCAGCACGGTGTTAGTGCTGGTGCTTCACAATAAAAAGGTCCTGGGTTAAATTCCTGGGCTTTGGGTCTTTCTGTGTGGAGTTTGCATGTTCTCTCCGTGACTGCACGGGTTCCCTCCGGGTACTCCGGCTTTCTCCCATCTCCGAAGACATGCACCTGGGGATAGGTTGATTCGTAACACTAAATTGGCCCTAGTGTGTGAATGTGAGTGTGAATGTTGTCTGTCTATCTGTGTTGGCCCTGTGATGAGGTGGCAACCAGGGTGCACCCTGCCTTCCGCCTGAATGGAAATGAGATAGGCTCCAGTATCCCGCGACCCTGACAAGGACAAGCGGTAGAAATGGATGGATGCATATTATTGTGTAATTTTGTTATAATGTGTGAAATTAAGATACACAAACATGAATTCAAACGTAACAAAATTACAAAATTAACAAATGATGTCAAATTCAATGGGTTAACTCATTCGATTAATTACAAAAAAATTATCGCATTAATCGTTAATTACCGCTCGATGGATTGTCGGAGCATTAAATCTACCGTAGTCAGACATGTTGTGCTTCAACATACGAGTATTAGTATGGTGTGTATAAAGACAGCGAAATAGCACCTATTAGCAGACATATTATCTGGTGTTTTTCTTTTTTCTTACCTTCTGGTACCTGCTGCTCTGTATTTGGGATCTGCATAAGTCCTGAAAATGTGCACACCCCACTTGAGTCCGTACCGACGCCGTAGTCGATAATTTTCTGCTTTTTCCTCTATCTTCTTGGTACAGGGCATACATCCTCCGCTGTAGCCATTTTTAATATATAGTAGCATAAAGTTCTAACTTATACCTTGCTATGTAAGTGCTATAAAATACTGGTGTAGTGGGTTTACATAATTCACCCACAGAACTTTAGTTATTAGAGCGTTCCGGTCAGACAGTTTTTCACGGGACTCATTTCCGGCGTTGTTGCTGCACTTGTGAGCCACAGATGAAAAGATTCCGCTTGGTTATTGATTTAAGTAAAGTCTGAATGTCATTAAAACAGTTAGCTCCATCTTTTGACAGTTTTTCAACTCCCGTCCTTGCAGGCTAAACCGCTACGACAAAGATGACGGGGAGAAAACGCTGCCAAAGGTGAGCCACGTAAATAAGACTGCCCACAAAACAGCGCATCCTGAAGTGACTATCAGAAAGCGACTTGAAGATGGTCTGTAAAACATTATCTGCAACATTTTGACCAAAAAAAACACCATTATATTTTAAAAAGACCACAAGAAAGTGTTTCAAATTTAGAAAAAAATCACAATATAACCGCTTTAATGCACTTTATAATCTGGTGTGTCTTTTGTATGAAAATAGACCTGAATAGACCCGCTCATCTGCAGTGCGCCTTATAATACGGTGCGACCTCCGGTCCGAAAATTACGGTAGTCCTAATTTTCCAAAAACGTTTTGTCCTCCAGTGTCTCCACATTAATGTGCATCAACTGCACTTTAATGCTAAATCACCACTATACAGTTTGCTCATCCTGTCCACTGCAATCTCATTGCTTCAAATTCAATGTGAAAAGCTTGTGAAATTATGTCTGATCCAAATTAAAATCACACATAAACCTCTTTATTATTGATACTGAGAGGGATGAAATTCAAGAGGTTTTGGGCAAACGGCCTGAGCACAGGATTTGGCTTTTATGTCCAATCACATCCTATTAACATCACTCTCAGATCCTAGGAACTGGGAATTAATAATAGGTCAGAGTGTCAGTTGAAAAAAGAAGTCTTGTAAAAAGTTTATCTGTAGATGACCCATTTGGAAATATGAAAACAAAACTGTGTAAACTACATGGCACAACACAAACTACTGATGTCTGCAGTCCACTGTCTCCCTCTTCACCGCAGACACTTTTCTGCCACAGTTAACGAAGCAAAAAAACAATTTTTTTGTACAAAGAACATATACCATCTTTATTCAACATCACTGCATGAAACATTGCCAAAAGCTCTTATTCATGTCTAGTCTCAAAGAGATTAAACTGGATTATCTCAGACGAATCAGACCCACACTTATTTAGGACAATCTGTGACCAATCACGAGTGGTTTGTGGCAGAAACATCTTACTGGAAAGAAATTGGACCTTGAATATGATTTTATCTGTCTCCTTTCAATTCATGTAACATAAAATATAAGAATAGGCATATGGTGGATTGTGTGAAATTGATTATTGGTTACTCACATCTTGAACCAATTGAAGCTAAATGAATTGCACTACTTGCCTGCAACCAGCAGAGGTGCCGTTTATTCAGTCTTGGCACAGCCGTGTATAGAGAGAGTATGGCCAACTGAGTTTCAAAATTGGAAGTAAACATGGCCCCCTGTAGTTACGTAAGAGTCTTTTGACAAATCATTTCGGAGCTCCTGTGGCCATACTCTTTCTGATTGGTCAAAAGTCCATAACGTAACTACAGAGCGCCATGTTTACTTCCAATTTTGAAACCGAGTTGGCAATACACTCTATAGTTTTGACTAGTTTTAGATAAGAACATGCAAACCATTTGGTCAATTATGGACAACGAGCAACATGCACCTCCGCTATAAAAACAAAAAAGTATGTGATCGCCATTGCCCATTAATGGCTTTTAATGCCAAACACAAACACTGATCCACTTTGGCTGACACAAGAGATGTCCATAATATCGGACTGTCGAGATTATTGGCCGATAAATGCTTTAAAATGAAATCCCGGAACTTATTGGTATCGGTTTCAAAAAGTTAAATTTATGACTTTTAAAACGCCATTGTACGGAGTGGTACACAGACGTAGGGAGAAGTACAGAGCGCCAATAAACCTTAAAGGCACTACCTTTGCGTGCCGGCCCAGTCACATAATATCGACGGCTTTTCACACACACAAGTGAATGGAATGCATACTTGGTCAACAGCCAAAACAGGTCACACTGAGGTTGGCCGTAAAAACAAATTCAACACTGTTACAAATATGCGCCACACTGTGAACCCACACCAAACAAGAATGACAAACACATTTTGGGAGAACATCCGCACCATAACACAACAGAACAAATACGCAAAATCCCTTGCAGCACTAACTCTTCCGGGACGCTACAAAATACACCCGCCCCCCAACCCAACCCACCTCAACCTCCTCATGCTCTCTCAGGGAGAACATGTCCCAAATTCCAAGCTGCTGCTTTGAGGCATGTTAAAAAAAATAATGCACTTTGTGACTTCAATAATAGATATGGCAGTGCCATGTCGGCATTTTTTTCCATAACTTGAGTTGAATTATTTTGGAAAATTATTCTGCGGCTTGGTACCAATCGGTCCCGGTGGTTGGGGACCACTGATCTACAGTGAACTTCCAAGGAACAATAAAGCGAGGAAACACCACAACAGCCGATCATGTCAAAATTGCACACAGGCTTCTGTTCAAAGTGCTGCTGTACAGCCCTTACCTATGGACTGGTACTGAGGGCGACTGTGTTAACCAGTTTGACGCGTGTAGATGATAATGTCCAGTACTGTAGTTTGTTTGGATATGACAATCCGTTTATTTTTAAGCTAACAAATTTAATCAAATGTATGCTATATAACAAAAGTATGCTAACCTTGGCTGGCATATTGATACAGCATTGTCACAAAAACTCAAGTCAGTCACGTCACGGCACGGCACGACTCTTTCGATGACACGTTCCTAAACACGCTCCTTGACACGTTCGATAACACGGCCAAAAACTGTTTGTCCTCCAATCGACCTGCCCGTGCTCACACCTGAACCCAATTTAAGGAGGTTATCATGGTAACCACACCATAGCAACCGTCCCATCCGTCAACACTTCCTGGTTCTTAAAAGGAAGTGGGTGGAGCAATTTGCCGAAAAGGAAATTCAACATGATCTGAGGCAAGCATCAATTAGAGAAAATAAAATAAAAACAATATATACAAATAAGGACATTGGGCTCCAAGAGTTGCTATAAATAGTTTTTCTGCGTTAGGGCGTATAACAACAATATCACTATCCATCCATCCATTTTCTACCGCTTGTCCCTTTCAGGGTCGCGGGGGGTGCTGGAGCCTATCTCAGCTACATTCGGACGGAAGGCGGAGTACACTCTGGACACGTCGCCATCTCATCGCAGATAGACGGACAACATTCACACACACATTCACACACTAGGGCCAGTTTTTAGTGTTGCCAATCAACCTATCCCCAGGTGCATGTCTTTGGAGGTCTTTGGGAGGAAGCAGGAGTACCCGGAGGGAACCCACGCAGTCACGGGGAGAACATGCAAACTCCACACAGAAAGATCCCGAGCCCAGGATCAAACTAGTATTAACCAGCATCACTAATACTTGGTTAATATTCAAAAACACAAAATGTAAATTGATTATTGTTGGCGGTTTTCGAATGGTTATTCATTGGATCTTTCATAATGATTGTGAATGATAAGCAAAATAAATTAAAAAGTGCAGTTTCCCCTTTAAAGACTGCTTTTTCCTACTGCTTATCTGTTTGTTTTTTCTAACGGGTGAATTTTTTTTAATTCTTGATTCAGCAAGTGACATTATAGCCATGTTTGGTTCTCAACCAAGTCAAACACAAGCAAATCATTCACCAAGCTCTGAAGTTTACCTAACTTTGATAATCCCAGAATACCTTGTAAAGAGTAATTCTGTTTGATGTTAAACCAATAAGGGTTAATCTAATCCTTTTTTGTAATCTCTGATACAACTGACACGGGGGCATGGAAATTTAGTGGAAATCGTCCACAAACACTGTGGGTATAAAGCAAAGAAAGTAGGACAAACATGAATCCTACCTGAGGTCTGACCGGGTCCATCCAGTTTAGATTCACATTTTGGAAGCGAGAAATCTAGAAAAAAAAATACATAAACATTAAAATGCGTGGATTAAGTGGATACATTTCATAATAAAATGAATGAGAAGTGAAAAGATTTAGTGATTATTATTAAGGAAACACTTTGCAAAGCCTTTCTTTGAGCACAAACACTCATACACTAACATAATGTGCTGAGTCACATATAAATGATAACATGTATACTTGAAGCTTATACATAATGTGCTGAGTCACATATAAATGATAACATGTATACTTGAAGCATATGGAAATTAAGGATCGTAATGTGGCAATGAGTATTGACATCGGTCTTCCTTTGAGTTGTTTGATATCTCCCATTCCTAATCTCTATAAAATAATCACTCACACTGCACTTTGAGGCATCCTCCTCAGGGACAAGACATTTTCAAACATATTATCAGACATGAGAGGAAGCATGGTTGTCTGATGTTAATCTAAGGTTTGAAAACAACATTGCACTGCAAAACTAAGGAACATGAAAGCCATACTAATATGGCACAATTCCTCTACAACAGGTGTCGGCAACCCGCGGCTCCGGAGCCGCATGCGGCTCTTTGATCACTCTGATGTGGCCCAGCTGTATACTTGCCGACGCCAACGACTATTCCATGAGGTTTCCAGATTTTAGTGATTCTCTCAGAAATTTCTCGAGGATAACATTTTTCAATGTTCACCTGGACTACAATACTGAGGGTGTGCAGTGATGGAGATGTCTTTAACCTCCTCTACATGTCGTCGCGCCCACTTTTACATCACGCGATCTGTGTGTTGACTGGTCATTTTATGTTCAGCCTCTGTTAACACACGAAAGTGACTGCAACGCATACTCAGTCAAAAGCCATACAGGTTACACTCAGGGTTCTAATATAAACAACTTTAACACTCTTACTAATATGTGCCACACTGTGAACCCATACCAAACAAGAATGACAAACACATTTCAGGAGAACATCGGCACTGTAACACATCATAAACACAAAAGAACAAATACCCAGAATTCTACGCATCCCTACTCTTCCGGGCTACATTAGCACCAAACCCATCCCCCTCCAAACCCGCCCACCTCAACCAACGCATGGATGGGGTGGGGAGTTTTGGTGCTAGGGGGTGTATAATGTAGCTAGGAAGAGTGGGATGCATGGGATTCTGGGTATTTGTTCTTTTGCGTTTATGTTGTGTTACAGTGCCGATGTTCTCCTGAAATGTGTTTGTCATTCTTGTTTAGTGTGGGTTCACAGTGTGGCGCATATTAGAGTGTTAAAGTTGTTTATATCACAACCCTCAGTGTAACCTGTATGGATGTTGAACAAGTATGCCTTGCAATCGTCTGCGTGATTCAGCAGAAGCCTCGTACGACATGTGACTGGGATGACACACTGTTTGGAAATGTTGTAGAGGGAGTCGGAGGCAGCACCTTCGTAGTTTGCACTTATTATTGTTAATCGAGGGAAATTCTGCAAACATTAGCGAGAATTGTTGATCTGATATTCAGTAGTCTCTCGGAATATTCGGGATGGTTGGCAAGTGTCATGCTGTCAAGCGGCATTCATAAAAAACTTGCGGGCCCCGCTATCATTTAATTTTTATATTAAAGGTGCAGGACGCGTGTCTGAGACCCCTGGTTAATACATAGCACGGAGTAAAAAAAACTCTGTATGCAGTGTTATTTCATTTTAAATTTCAAAAGAGTTGTGTGGCTCCCATAGTTTTTTTATTTTGTGAAACGGATCAAAATGGCTCTTTGAGAGGTAAAGGTTGCCGACCCATGCCCTATAAAGAGTATTTACCCTTTCAGTTCAGTTTCAGTTTATTTCGAACATGCATACGATACAATGTAATGCATTACACAATTCCAGTTGTTTCATTACAGCACGTTCGAAAAGGAGAAGGAAGAAGCAGAGCTTAATTAATCCTACCCCTTTTCATACCATAGCAATTGTATCCAATTTTCTTGTTCTCTGTAACAGAACAGTGCACAACTCAGTAATAAATAAATAATATACTATAGTAAGCATACACATATTAAAAATACCTAAATAATCTTTCTCTCAATAAAAACCAAAAAAGGGGAAAAAAAAGGGTTCAAGATGTCCATGTTCTTGTTTTAAGTACTTTGTGAACACTTGCAGTTTGAACAGACACTTAAAGGCCTACTGAAACCCACTACTACCCACCACGCAGTCTGATAGTTTATATATCAATGATGAAATATTAACATTGCAACACATGCCAAAACGGCCTTTTTAGTTTATTAAATTACAATTTTAAATTTCCTGGGAGTTTCGTCTTGGAAACGTTGTGTAATGATGACGTGTACGCAAGACGTCACGGGTTTTAAGGAAGTATGAGCGCTATGCACACACACAGCTAAATGCCGTCTGCTTTAACGGCATAAGTACACAGTATTTTGGACATCCGTGTTGCTGAATCTTTTGCAATTTGTTCAATTAATATTGGACAAGTCACAGTAGAAAGATGGAGTTGGGAAGCTTTAGCCTTTAGCCACACAAACACACGGTGATTCCTAGTTTAAAATTCCCGGAGGTGAAGCTTTCCTATGGATCAGAGCGGTCAAGCGAACATGAATCAAGAAATTGTGGTTAAAAAGTCGCTTCTTACCGGAGAAAAGCTGAGCTTGGGCCGTCATTGGCTGTCGTCGACTTCCCTGAGACATTGGCGTCAACACACCCGTGGAGACACCCTTCTGACTATCAGGTAATATTAAACTCACTAAAACACTAGCAAAACAATAGAAAGATAAGGGATTTTCCAGAATTATCCTAGTAAATGTGTTTAAAAACATAGGAATCCGTCCCAATGCATTTGTGTTTGGTTTTTTTTAACTCTTTTTTTTTTTTTTTTCTAGTCCGTCGCTATCAATATCCTCAAACACTAATCTTTCATCCTCGCTCAATTTAATGGGGGAATTGTCGTTTTCTCGGTCCGAATACCACTTTTTGTTGGAGGCTCCCATTAAAAACAATGTGAATATGTGAGGAGCCCCCACACGTGTGACGTTATCGTCTGCGACTTCCGGTAAAGGCAGGGCTTTTCTCTTAACACTGACAGTTGCGAACTTTATTGTGGATGTTCTCTACTAAATCCTTTAAGCAAAAATATGGTAATATCGCGAAATGATCAAGTATGACACATAGAATGGACTTGCTATCCCCGTTTAAATAAGAAAATGTCATTTCAGTAGGCCTTTAAACTGAATCATATTGGTGTTTTGTTCGATTTCTTTAATTAATCCGTTAACAGATACACTAAAGGTTTTAAGTGGTGTACAAGCATACAATTGTTTTGAATTAGATTTTCCTCCAAGGTTATATTTCTCCTCTTTTATTGAGAAGAATTGTTGTACATTCTTGGGTAGCAGGTTACCCTAAAGTTGAATATCAGTTAAGTCCAACACTGAAGATATATTCTTTTAGGACAGACACATTTTGTATCAACTCGCAGACCGACAAACCCTCTTTCTGGGTCACGTCAGTAGGACACGTTCCTGGCACGAGATAGTGGGAGAGAGAAAGCAGGGGATGAGGGTCAGCTTAGGGCTCCTCTGCCTCAGCTCTGCCTCTGTGAAAAGAACAGCATGACATATGCTGCTGCCTTGCAAGGATTACACCAAGCACCTGTTCACTTCCAGTAGGTTTCATTTCATAGTGTGGTAAAAACTAAAACAAAGTGTCTTGTCTGGTGAGGGGATTTTGCAGGATAAATGTACCTGCAAGGTGTGTAGGAAACACATTGTTGCAATACAGTAAATGGAGCCTGCTTCTATATGCATGTAATATATATCAATACCTCTGCACGCCTCTACACTAGGATGCCCAGTTTGATCCCCAACCTATTTTATCTGAAGCTGGGAAGGCCGAGAGGCAGTTTAGCCTCCCTAAGCCAGAAAAGCAGTGGGCTGGCAGTGTTCACGCGACACGGATCAAAGCCTGCTGCTGTCTTCAAAGCAAGAGGGAATGTTGTGTGCACACTTGAGAGGGAGGGAGTGCAGTTTGTGTTGGACAGGCCGTGCACAGCTGTTGACAGAGGACGAGTAGTCTAGGGCAGCGTACGAGCTCACACATGTAGTGCATGCAAATACACCACAAGCTGAGTCCTACCTCCAAAAAGCAGTCAGGATTTGGTTTGAAATAATAACTTGTATTCTTGTGGGAATGCATGCCATCATTGCAAAGAGGTTAATTTCCTGTACGTGAAATTTTAAATACCTTGTATAGTAGGGGTTTTGGAAAAAATCGATTTGAATACGAATCGCGATTCTCACATTGTGCGATTCATAATCGATTCTCTTTTTTTTTTTAATCGATTTTAATTTTTTATTTTTTTTTAATCAATCCAACAAAACAATACACAGCAATACCATTACAATGCAATCCAATTCCAAAACCAAACCTGACCCCTGAAAAGGGGAGTTTTTGTCATGAAAAAGGGAGATTTTTGTGGTTGGTGCACTATTTGTAAGTGTAAATTGTGTTTTTTATGTTGATTTGATAAAAAAAAAAAAAACATTTTTTTTTTTTTTTATAAAAAATTCTTCTGCGGCCCGGTGGTTGCGGACCACTGTTTTAGATAACTTATTGCTTCAATTCAATGAATATCAGCTGCTTCTACTTTCAAGCACAGTCCTACTTCCTTTTTTCCTTGCCATAATCAAAAGAACAAAGTTATGTCAATCTTTATCTACTGTATAAGCTAATTCTAGCCAGTAAGACTAGCTGTTTTGGTTTAAATTGTGGGAACAAGGGAGCATGTCCATGTAAAAAAATAAACATTGGGATTATGTATATGTAGAGAGTATTATGGTGAAAACTACAAAAGTAGCCAGCCGAGGATTGACTTCTTCCAAGGTTGAGCTCCTTAAAAAAACATAGTGTGGAGTATTTGTGTTTGTGCGCCAGACCACATTGTGGCAGGCAGGGGGTTGTACAACCGGCACTGTGCGCACTCACAAGAACAAAGCAGTAGATGGCAATATAAGTTTGTTATTTACTGTAAACCCATGACAACTATGTTATAATTTGGTTTGTTTTGCCTGTTTGTATGTATTAGATCAGGGGTCTCAAACTCAATTTACCTGGGGGCCACTGGATGCAGAAACTGGGTAAGGCTGGGCCGCGGGAAAAGATTTCTTAAAATAATCTAACATGCACTTTTTCATGAATTCACCTTCTTTGAATGGCTTTTCCGCCCTAGCAACATACTTGTCAACTCTCGCAATCTTTCCGGGAAACACCCGGATATCAGTGCCCCTCCCGACAATCACCCGGACAGTTATATTAAGAGCGTACCGTGGTGGCTCTGCCTTTTGCGTCCTCTACAACCTGCCGTCTCGCCCGCTTTTCCAGTATTCAAACAGTGCGCCGGCCCAATCACATATTGTATAGGGCTCCTGCAGACCCACAAAAGTGACTGCAAGACATACTTGATCAACAGCCATACAGGTCACACTGAGGGTGGCCGTATAAACAACTTTATCACTGTTACAAATATGCGCCACACTGTGAACCCACACCAAACAAGAATGACAAACACATTTTGGGAGATCATCCGCACCGTAACACAACATAAACACAACAGAACAAATACCCAGAATCCAATGCAGCCCTAACTATTCTGAGCTAGAGGAAGAGTAGAGGACGCTAAAGGCAGTGTATTCACGGTGCCCCTTAATATTGTTGTTAGAGTGAAATTTGGGAGAATTATTACCCCTGGAGGGGAACTTTAAATTGTGAGTCTCCCGGTAAAATCGAGGGCATACAAGTATGACGCTGTAAAGCGCCATTCATATAACTCGCGGGTCGCACCAACATTAAATTTTCATATTAAGGTGCGGGCCGCAAAATAACGCTTAGTTGGCCGCGTGTTTGAGACCCCTGTATTAGATGGATTGCTGTTTCCTGTTTCATAGTAAATAAAATGAAACACGCTGAATTTTAAGGATTCAATGTTCTAAAATGTAATTAGCATGTTGAAAATAGATCATTCATCATTTAAGGCAGTGTTTCTCAACCTTTTTTCAGTGATGTACCCCCTGTGAACATTTTTTTTATTAAAGTACCCCCTAATCAGAACAAAGCATTTTTGGTTGAAAAAAAGAGATAAAGAAGTAAAATACAGCACTATGTCATCAGTTTCTGATTTACTAAATTGTATAACAGTGCAAAATATTGCTCATTTGCATTGGTCTTTCTTGAACTATTTGTAAAAAAATATATAAAAATAACTAAAAACTAGTTGAAAAATAAACAAGTGATTCAATTATAATTAAAAATGTCTACCCATAGAAGTAATCATCAACTTAAAGTGCCCTCTTTGGGGATTGTAATAGAGATCCATCTGGATTCATGAACTTAATTCTAAACATTACTTCACAAAAAAATTAATCTTTAACATCAATATTTATGGAACATGTCCACAAAAAATCTAGCAATCAACACTGAATATTGCATTGTTGCATTTCTTTTCACAGTTTATGAACTTACATTCATAATTTTGTTGAAGTATTATTCAATAAATATATTTATAAAGGATTTTTGAATAGTTGCTAATTTTAGAATATTTTACAAAATCTCACGTACCTCTTGGCATACCTTCAAGTAACTCCAGGGGTACGCTTACCCCCATTTGAGAACCACTGATTTAAGGCAATCGATTGTTTGTAATCCAGAGAGAAAATAAGAAAAGTAATGAATAAACCCACCAACAACTGAGAATTAAGTCAATATGTACTGCTCTCAAGTTATGTGCTTGACAGGGGCAATAATGTAAGAATTCCTTCAGATTGTTTAATCTTCCTATTTTAGTCTAATTGCTACCCCTGTTTGATTTTCTCTCACTAAAGCATTTCAGATTGCCTTTTACTGCCAATCGCATTTCATTGTACGCTGCTTTCAAAATATTGCAAAACTGAATGATTAAATGCATATACAGTACAATACGGAGGCGAGGAAAGAGCTAATGATGGCAGGCAGTGTGGGAGACGATTGGGAGAGGCGAGGATGAAAGGAATGAAAAAAAAGATAGCAGCAGTGGGAATCGCCAGTTCAGAAACGTCCCTCTTATCAGATGGGGGATTTGCAGGAGACACACACCCCAGCCCGCAGCCTATTTTTATGACCCCCAAATCCTCCCAACACCCATCCCTCGCTCATCATTCATCCATCCCCCTCGTCCTTACTCCGAGGGCCCAAGGCGACGTGGGTGGGATGTAGTGATATATACCTCTGTGCTTGTGAGTGAGGTAATGATGCTTTCCTGATATGCTTAGCATCTTATAATGACTACAAATGCATCATCTACCCTTTGGCATTCTTCAATACCACAAATATGGATGCCAGAAAAATCATTATGTGCAGTATTATTTTGAATTGCGTGGCTGAAAGTTTCTCTTGTAATGAAAATGCAATTTTTTAAATATGTTTTATTGTGCATATCTCTCTCCCATCTATACAACTATCTCTTATCAAATATTTATTATTATAATGACAGCACTTGAATTAAGCCACAACACAACAACTTGGAATCCACATTCCAAATCAAGATAGCAAAAGCCATATCAAATAAAAAAGCTACAACACAACAATACAATTTCACTCACAACTGCCTGCAAATTTAAAGGCCTACTGAAACCCACTACTACCCACCACACAGTCTGATAGTTTATTTATCAATGATGAAATATTAACATTGCAACACATGCCAATACGGCCGGTTTAGTTTACTAATTCGCAATTTTAATTTTCCCGCGAGTTTCTTGTTGAAAACGTCGTGGAATGATGACGCGTACGCGTGACGTCACAGACTGACCACACACAGCTAAAAGTCGTCTGCTTTAATCGCATTATTACACAGTATTTTGGACATCTGTGTTGCTGAATTTTTTGCAATTTGTTCATTTAATAGTATAAATATAAAGAACAATGCTGTTGGTGGAAAGCGGTGGATTGCAGCTGTCTTTAGCACCGAGACACAGCCGGTGTTTCTTTGTTTGTTGTGAAGTTTTAACACAGAGCGGTCAAGCGAACATGTTTTCTCTACGTCAACGAGCATGTTTTTGGATGGGGAAATTGTGATATATATCTTACCGGAGACATCAATGGATTATTCGTCATCCTGCAGCAGCTGTCATGTCAAAAAAGGCAGCTGTGAGCTTGGCTCCTCGGATTCTCTCTGAGACATTGTGTGTTCACCGCAGCCATCCGACCTCAAGGTATGTCTTTACAATCTTTACAATCTCACTAAAACACTATTAAAACAATAAGCAGATAAGGGATCTTCCAGAATTATCCTAGTAAATGTGTCTGATTACATTTGAAATGCTCACACTGTCTCCGCCCGGAGCGGTCGCTTTTTTATTTTTTTATCTAGTCCTTTACTATAAATATCCTAATTCACAAATCTTTCATCCTCGCTCAAATTAATGGGGAAATTGCCGCTTTCTCGGTCCGAATTGCTCTTACTGCTGGTGGCTATCATTAAAAACAATGTCAATATGTGTGGAGCCCTGAAACTCGTGACGTCACACGCACATACTTCCGGTAAAGGCTGGGCTTTTCTATTAGCGACCAAGAGTTGCGAACTTTATCGTCGATGTTCTTTACTAAATCCTTTCAGCAAAAATATGGCAATATCGCGAAATGATCAAGTATGACACAGAGAATGGACCTGCTATTCCCCTAAAAAAAAGAAAAATCTAATTTCAGTAGGCCTGTAGGCCACAACAAAACAGCAGTAAGCGACAACCAGAGTGGCGAACACAATAGAAGTGACAGTGGACCAAGCATACCAGAAAGTGACATTGATCACAACAGCTTAATTTAACATCCTTAAACTTTGTTCATTAAAACGTATTTAATTTTCTACCTTAGTCACTTTGTCTGTCTGCAAGACTTAGTCCGCTGTCACTTTCATTGTTCCGTCACTTTTGTTGTCGTGTAATGTTGTTGTATTGTGGCTTAATGTTGTTGTCTTGTGGCATTTGCATTTGTTGAGGTCATATTGTGGCTAATAGTTGTTGTGTTGTGGCTTATAGGTAACCTCACTCTCGCCAGATCCTTGTAGTTTGCTGTGCTACACACAAGGATCTGGGAGTTCTCAATGGGAGATGTACAGTGGGGTAAAAAAGTATTTCGTCAGCCACCAATTGTGCAAGTTCTCCCCCTTAAAATGATGACAGAGGTCTGTAATTTTCATCATAAGTACACTTCAACTGTGAGAGACAGAATGTGAAAAAAAAATCCAGGAATTCACATTGTAGGAATTTTAAAGAATTTGTTTGTAAATTATGGTGGAAAACACGACAAGTTGAGTTTATACCAAAAAGTTCTATTTTGGTTTCATCTGACCACATGACATTCTCCCAATCCTCTGCTGTATCATCCATGTATCCATTTTGGTATAAACTCAACTCGTCGTGCTTGGAGGAAGAAAAATACTGAGTTGCATCCCAAGAACACCACACCTACTGTGAAGCATGGGGGTGGAAACATCATGCTTTGGGGCTGTTTTTCTGCTAAGGGGACAGGACGATTGGTCCGTGTTAAGGAAAGAATGAATGAGGCCATGTGTCATGAGATTTTGAGCCAAAACCTCCTTCAATCAGTGAGAGCTTTGAATGGTTCACCAAATACTTCTTTTCCACCATAATTTCCAATTAAGTTATTTAAAATTCCTACAATGTGAATTCCTGAATTTTTTTTTCACATTCTGTCTCTCACAGTTGAAGTGTACCTATGATGAAAATTACAGACCTCTGTCATCATTTTAAGTGGGAGAACTTGCACAATCGGTGGCTGACTAAATACTTTTTTGCCCCACTGTATTTCAGAAGGTGGGGCGATGTAAAAAAAAATCATTGTATTTGATTGGATAAACCACTTGTCCGTTATCTTGAATAACGTGCTACTTCAACCACTCACATCGAAATCAACCCGTGGCGCTGATGAGAGCGATGCTGAGAAATCCAAACCCGGCCGGAAGAAGAGCCAAAACATCCTTGCCACCAATAAATGCCTTCAAAACCGTTCTCTGTTCAACTTTTAAATAATTAATATTCAATTGATTCTACAAGGGAATAAGCGGTAGAAAATGGATGGATGGATGATTCTACAAAACAGTTGCAATAGCAGAATCAATGTCAGCACACAACGTGCCGCCATTGTTGTTTGAATCAAACAGTCGCTTTGGCGCTACGTCACATCTATGAAATCCCGCCCGGCGATCCTGATTGGTCCAGTTCCTTGTGTGGAACTCAGGAACTACAAGGGTCTGGCGAGAGTCAGGTTAACTTATAGGGTCTCTGTCATTCAAAACCAACTTAACACTTGATTTCTTTTATTTAGACATCCCGAGTTGGTGCTTTTCGAAACACTGGTAGCAAACATCCATTCATCCATTTTCTACCGCTTATTTCCTTTTAGGGTTCCGGGGGGCGCTGGTAGCTATCTCAGCTACAACCACTGTGTTCAGTAAATACAAATATTGTCAAGATGATACTTAAATGGCGAATAATGAACGTTAAAAGTATATCAAACAAACCTTTAATGAAGTGATCACTGCTAACTCATTCATTCTGCGACTCTGCTCCCTTGGACTAGAGCAGGGGTTCTCAAATGGGGGTACGCGTACCCCTGGGGGTACTTGAAGGTATGCCAAGGGGTACGTGAGATTTTTAAAAAATATTCTAAAAATGGCAACAATTCAAGAATCCTTTATACATATAATTATTAAATAATACTTCAACAAAATATGGATGTAAGTTCATAAACTGTAAAACAAATGCAACAAAGCAATATTCAGTGTTGACAGCTAGATTTTTTTGTGGACATGTTCCATAAATATTGATGTTAAAGATTTTCTTTTTTTGTGAAGACATTTTTAGAATTAAGTTCATGAATCCAGATGGATCTCTATTACAATCCCCAAAGAGGGCACTTTAAGTTGATGATTACTTCTATGTGTAAAAATTATTTATTTATAATTGAATCACTTCTTTATTTTTCAACAAGTTTTTAGTTATTTTTATATCTTTTTTATAAATAGTTCAAGAAAGACCACTACAAATGAGCAATATTTTGCACTGTTATACAATTCAATAAATCGGAAACTTATGACATAGTGCTGTATTTTACTTCATCTCTTTTTTTCAACCAAAAATGCTTTGCTCGGATTAGGGGGTACTTGAATTAAAAAAATGTTTGCAGGGGGTACATCACTGAAAAAAGGTTGAGAACCACTGGACTAGCGTGTGAGCTGCATACTTTTCTAATTCTTCCACAAATCTTGCACTTTTCTGCCCTTTTTGATAACCTCTCGAAGAACTCTGAAGACACGTTTATCGTTTCCGCGGTTTGTACAGCAAAAAACAACACAAACATATGGCATTTTTTCTTCGAGAAAGGCTAAATTGCGCCAAGTACCCATTAAAAAGAGAGCTACCTTGACCACTTTCATTATTCTTTGGGCGGAATGAGCCGGACGTGACTTCACTAACATCCCAGCAATTGGTACCTGTCTATGTGTATTTGGGATCAGCAATAGTCCCAAAAATTTGAAATCCAACTTAGGCATTGCAAACATATTTATAAAACAATCTTGCCTTCCTTCATACTTCCTCCAAACAGCCCGTTTGGAATTCTGTTCAAGTGTGATGTCAGCGGATTATCCATATACAGTATACTGTAGTTGAAATGTACCCAAAAATCCTTACACGAGTCAGCCTATTTATTATTTATGTAATCCGGCTGTACCGCAACATCATCTCCAGAATGAAACCCAATGAAGGAAAATGCTCTGTTGTTTGCTTGCTTTAACCAGCACAAGTCACGGCACAAACTTTCAGCCTCATCTGAAATAAAAAGTGCTTTAATTTAAACTTTTATGATGTGCCTTCATATGTGAAGAAGTCGCTTCAAGTGTGTGCAAAGAAGAGTCATGCTTCAGTCACAACCTTTCACCAAAGGATGGATTTTCCCCCCAAAAATACTTTTAATGGCGGAATCGGTGACTACTATTTATGGCAATGGAGGAGACAATGGAACGGTAAGTAATAAGAGGAAAAAAAGAAATGTGTGAAAAATACGTTAGCAATGTTAGTTAAATTTGTTGTGTAGCTACCTTAACCTCCTACTGCCAGACAATAGCATCACAGTCCTTCGGCAGCTTATACCAAAAATTTCTGGCCGGTCTTTGTTGAGACTTTCTGTCTCCTCCATCCTTGAGCCGACGACAAACCACTGTGAGTCGCTGGTTTCGCTATATCATCTGAGATGTTGTGTTGTAGTGAAAGTCAAGTAAAAGTCAGATGACTGGTGGGTTATCTCCATTGTCTGTATTTCATACAGTCTTAGCAAAACAAAAAACAAAAAAAGTTACCAAGCTAAGGGTGAGGGCACAAAAGTGTAGTCAGCGTGAAAGGGCGTGGTAAGGACTTATTTTGCATCTAACAACTCTGCCCCTTAAAACAAACCGTTTTTAGAAGCAGCCAGAAAGTGGCTTAAAAAAAGGTTTATGAAGCAAAATCTATGCAAAATGTTTACCAAATAACCATCATTACATAATAAGTACACCAAAATAAAGTGTTTTAGAAATAAATAAAAAAACATGTAATGACCCCCTTAAAGTTGTTGTGGCATTAGCATTTGTTGTGACTAGGGCTGGGCGATATATCAATATAAACGATATATCGCAGGTTTGTCTGTGCGATATGGAAAATTACTATAGCGTAAGATTCGATTATATGTTCTCACACAGTTGCTTTTAGCTGCGGGCATTAAAATACAGGCGTTTCTCACTCCTCCTCATCTCTCCTTCTCACAGAGACGGAAAACAAGCCCGCCTTCTTACATACGTCACATACTGTTGCGGGTCTAGCGTCATACGCTCTCGCCGACCAGAGAGGTAGCAGCATGGCTAACGTTAGCTGAGGCAGGTCGTACAAGCAGAGCGGAGCGGAGCTTGTGACAATACAAGAGAGAGATGGTGGGAAACTGATCACAAATGGAGGAAGAATAAAAAATGCCCAAAATAAAGAGCAGGGAATCCATCATCTGGCGGTGGTTTGGCTTCAAGTGGGAAGATAATCAGCAGACAACAGCAATAGGCAAAGTATGCAGCAGAAATGTTACTACAAAAAGGTAGCAACACTATTAATTTGTTCTTTCATTTAAAAAGTCACCCGTGAGAGAATGAGTATTTAATAAATATAGTTTATGTCAATTGACTTAGTTGTGTTTTCCCTCTCTGCATGAAAGTTTAAAAGTAGCATATATTAATGCAGTATGAAGAAGAATGTTTAATGTAGACACATAGAATCATCACACTGCTGTGATTATATGCAGTGTTCATTCAAAGCCAAGGCAAAATATCGTAATATATATTGTATATCGCAATATGGCATAAAATATTGCGATATTAATAAAAGCCGATATCGCCCAGCCCTAGTTGTGATTCTTGTCATCCCCCCAGTGTATGTATTTTAGAAATACATTACAAAAACATTTTTTACAGTCCAAAGAAATGGCAGTGGTATTTAAGTATTTGCAATGACAAAGGGGGTCAGCTTCACACATTTCAGTACTGTAGGAGGCATTCCCACATTGTATCAAAATATTATTGTGGAGAGGCGGAGCCGACGGCGGGAAAGGACGCGCTGCAGCCCTGCTCAAGATGGCGGCAAGGAGGCGGAGAATGTGACGGAACGGACAGGCGGGGTGTACCGGGAGCGACGCCGCTGCAATGAAATTCAGGTGCATGGCTCACACACCAGGAAATGAACATTTCTCCTGACAATGTATAAAAGAGGCGAAAAAGGAAAGAACAGGGAGAAGGAGTTGCAGAGTCCGCGGCACATGCAGCGCAAGAACGACAGGGAGAAGACGGCGACGACCAAAGCGACCGAAGAGCGAGCAGCAGAGGAGGGGCTGAAAAGCAACCCAGCAAAAGACTTGATTTATTGAAAGAATGAAAAAGAGTCGAACCTGCGCGAGCAACATGTCCTTCCTTGATGGTCCATGCAACCCGCACGACAACGGCAGGATTCTGTCACAATTATGTTATAAAGTATTATTCCTAAAATACTTGATTTATTTTGTCGTTATTTCAATTAGGTGAGATCATTGTTAAACATTCAACGTTTCTGAAGAAGTAACTATTGTTTTATGCGTCAATATACAAGAATGGAACATTTGTTTTGAATTTATAAAACAAATAAGACTATGATGTGTTTATTGAATCCTTCTTAAGAATTTTGTCTAAAACACTGAACTCAGTAAGTTTTACAAGATAAAAATATCTATTATGGTTCCGACACACAAATATATTTGCATTTCATTAGTGGAATAACTACTGAGGCTTGGTTGTCTTCATATGACCTCAACTAATCAATAATTCAGTGAGATGGAGGAGGGTGACAACATGCTCACAGAGTGTATGACAACTCAAAAAGGTTGAAATTGTTGAAATCAATAAGCGTGGCCTTAAACATGTTCATGATAAACACAGCGGCAAACAAGCAATCCAAAGATCTGGTTCCAAACTTCAGGAGGTTTTCTAAACTGACTGCTTCCTTTCACTAACATCCAGGACAACCTGTCAAACAGTTTTGCTTAGCGGTGGTAGCTGCTGTTGGCCAATTTATGACTATTTAATGTAATGACATACAAGACTTAAGTAATCCTCACTAATGATATGCGTAAACCGAATAAAGAGATATGAATAATACAATCCCAAAGTAGTATTGTACTTTAACATCCCCCCCAAAATTTTAAATTGTTATTTACTTTGGTGTGATGTATCAAATAACGCAATGTGACAGGATGGAAATAAATCATTTTGAAAATGCAAAATGGTCTGATTGTATTTGCTACATAGCTTTGTCTACACGTTTGTTTTCTAAACACTTTCTAAATAGAGATAAGAATAATAATTGATTTATTTATCAGTAACTAATTGTTATGGATTCATTTTCCAGCAATCAGGTTTTGAAGCAACTAGGCAAGAGTCCCCAAACTACGGCCCCCGGGCCAGATTCTGCCCACCAGCATCCACATTCTGGCCCGCGGGATATCCCAAGTTTAAAATATGTTTTTCATTTAAAGTATGTATTTCTAATATGTCCTGTCCAACTGCTCAGGCAAAGCCTATTGTTGAGGTAGATGCCCGTTACTTCTGTACAAATTTACTTTACAAATGAGAAGTGTGGTATACTTCAATTGTTGGCTAATTTGTAAGATATATCGATATATTTTTAAACAAGATATGAATTAAGAAAATATCTTAATATCGGTATCATTTATTTCATGTTAAAATGACCAAACGCCACTTATTTGTTGTGTTCCTTGATGCTCTCCCACTTCTCACTCCTTCTCAACACTCCATGGGTTATTAAACCCCTCCCCTTACTACTTCCAAGACCTGTTTGCCCTCTCCCACCCACTACACTGACCCACAACAACAACATAAGAAAATATTTGCTACATAGCTTAACTACATTTATTGCTACTTTTTAAACAAGTAGCGATTTCCGTAGCTTAGCTATTTTTTAAACCCATGTAACGGTTAGCTAAGCTACATGCTACAAAAGAAGAGAGCAGGAGAAGAGAGAGAGAAGTGGACTCGTGCAACTTCACAGGCACGGGACAAAATATACGAGAACATTAATGATGATCGTGGTTTACATGTAAGAAAATCCATGATTGGTTAGTTGGTTTACGATGATGAGACACAATTGGTTAAGATTAGGGCAAAACATTATGGACAGGCCAATCAGAGGCAAGATAGGGCGTGTCATCGAACCAGGAAGGGAAATCACAACAGACATGCACATCCCAAATGTTGAGAGAAAAGGGAATATTCAAGCGGACAATTTTTTTTTTTTTTTTTTTTTAAATAGTGGAAAATAGCAGAGGGATTCTCTTCCTTAGCTTTTTCTTTTAGCGGTGTAGAGGACGTCCAGGAAACCCACAATTGATAAATGGCTTTCGCTTTGCATAGTAGTTTTAACTTGTACTTACAGATGTAGCGACCAACTGTAGTTACTGACAGTGGTTTTATGAAGTGCTCCTGAGCCCATGTGGTGATAACCTTTACACATTGATGTCGGTTTTTGATGCAGTACCGCCTGAGGGATCAAAGGTCCATAATATCATCGCTTATGTGGAGTGATTTATCCAGATTATCTGAACCTTTTGATGATTTTACAGACCGTAGGTGGTAAAATCCCTAAATTCCTTGCAATAGCTCGTTGAGAAATGCTGTTCTAAAACTGTTCGACAATTTGCTTACAAATTGGTGACCCTCGCCCCATCCTTTTTTGTGAATTACTGAGCATTTCATGGAAGCTGCTTTTATACCCAATCATGGCACCCACCTGTTCCCATTTAGCCTGCACACCTATGGGATGTTCCAAATAAGTGTTTGATGAGCATTCCTCATCTTAATTAGTATTTATTGCCACATTTCCCAACTTCTTTGTCACATGTTGCTGGCATCAAATTCTAAAGTTAATGATTATTTGCACAAAAAAAAATGTTTATCAGTTTTAACATCAAATATGTTGTCTTTGTAGCATATTCAACTGAATATGGGTGGAAAATGATTTGCAAATCATTGTATTCCGTTTATAGTTACATCTAACACAATTTTCCAAATCATATGGAAACGGGGTTTGTAAAACGGACACGTTCATCCCTCTGCTGCGCAGTGCACACGCTCACTCTCTCTCTCTTTACTTGCCCATTCACTCACTGACGTCAGTCAGCCAACACTTTGCCATTCTCACAAACACAAACGCTGCTCTTATAAGTAAACCAGCTCCCCTGCTGCGCACATGTAGCTACAGAACATGTAGGTACGTAGACGCGCACACAGCTGCTTGGCTTGATGCCAAATATTAACGGAGTTAAAACCACCGAATGAGCATCAACTAATGCAAGTGAAATGACTGAATTTTGGGAGAAATTCTTGAAATTTTTGTTTTCTATGTGCCATGTTAAGACAGAGGCAACACTTCTGTTTTTGGACACTACATACAGTACCTGCTTATTAGTGATAGTATACAAAATGTGGACTGCTACGTTCATGCATTGACAGTCAAATATGGTGTTGGTAATGTAACACATGACTTTTCTACCCAAATCAATGCTTTTGATACGATGTACATTTTCTGTTGTATTTTTGACTAGGGACACATTTTCTGGGCATATAAATTTGCTGAAATATTTTTATCCTCCTAACTTCATGTATGATTAATGAAATTAGTCCATATTCCCAAGTTTTGCTGTGGACGATGCTTCATAAGTACAGAACAAACCACCAACTACATGGTTTGAAGAAAATTTGTCAATTACATTAATAATCACTTTTATTGAACTTAATTTGATTTTAGATATTATTATTAATTTAATCTTCTGACAGAATAAAAAATTAACACTAATGGAAGCATTTTCAAACTCTGACAGACTCAAATCCAGCGAGTTGGCTGATGTAAATTGTCACATCATTCATTCAGAAGAAATAGCGACAAATGAAGATGAAATACTATTAACCGCAACAAAACGACAATAAGATTTGTACATTTTCAGAATGTGCTTGGTCTATTTTCAAACAAAGAAGACAATCTAAAGTTGTTATTATTTTTAATTTATCATACCATTATTTTACCAGTCCTGCCCAGTTGGGAATAGATTTTCCTCCATGTAGCCCCGGAGCTAAGATGAGTTTGACACCCCTGTCCTACGTTGTATAGTGTAGCAGGTTCAGTCAATTTGGGAAGACATTTGTAAGAAACACATTTTATTTGCCACCATGAAGGAGATGATTACTGACTGAGAAGTGGCTTTGCACTGTGGAGAGACGTTCACCTACTTAAGGACAACTTTTTCTTCTTGTTACTGTCAAATTTGCAGGACAAAGCTAGAAAGTGTCATCAACATTTATTATCATGATGTAGTGATAAGTATTAAAAGCTCTGAAGTCAGCTAAAATTATATAATTTATATCGTAAATTGTCTATATCGCGCAAACCTAGTTGGAAATATAACATTTCAGAGAACTTCACCACCCTACTGTTGTGGTACTTTTATGTCTGTCCTGGTTAGTAATTTAAAAAAGACATAGTGGCGAATATACAGAAGAGGACGTTAAAAATAAAAATAAAGACAATCTGTCTTCCTCAAAACCCATTTCTTCTTCAGTTATGAGAAAGCCGGCTGTACATGCAGGTCAACTTTTTTTGCAATGTAACCGATGCCAAGCCAAGCGTTTGGTCTTTAACCAACTGCCAATTAGACTACCCTTGATATGACCGAACGAGTTCATTCTCATGCAGAGACGAGTATCCCGCTTAGTGCAAGGCGTGGTCCGCTCAAACTTCAACTCTGTAATTTGATGAATGAAGGCTTGTTTGTCCCTTCAAATATACTAACTTTTTTATTTTAACTTTCCTTCCCTTCATTTGGACCACATTCAAGTCTACTTGGGGGTAAAAATCATTGTTTGGCCATGTGCTCTTTATTCTCCACGTAAGGAATGGAAAAGTAACACTGAATAGATTGAGCGAAAGCACAGGAAATCCTTATGCTCCAATGTATAAATTATTCCATTGATGTGGAAAAATCAATTATTCAACATTGCAGACTGGCACACATTTGAAAGCCTGTCTGCTATATTGTGCACGATGAACAAAAAAGGAGCTCGTCTCACAGTCAAAACGGAGTCCCAATGGGAGCGGCCGTCCACTGTGCCATGGCCAGTTCGGGAAAGCACAAATAAGGCTTGAGTACATGTAGTCTAAGATGTATTGAAACATCTTTGGTCTTATTACGTGATGCATCCAGTAGCTTCTATGTCAATTCAATTTCACAATGCAGTTTTGTACAAAAATGCTACTGCACACACCCAGTAACTTCATTATATGTCACTCATGGGACCAGTAAAGAGATTGTGAAAATGCGCATCATATGGAAGTTATTTTTAGTTTTACCTTGAGACTTGCTCCACTCGGTTTAAACACATTTGATAGAGGTAATTTCAAAGATCTAATTAATCATAACTGTCTGGATGTTCTCAGCTGACAGGCAGCTAATGATGATGAACTTTAAATAGAAAGGTATCTTGGCAGTTCAACTTACTTTCAAATAGGGGTATTCCAATAAAACTTTTTCACTTCCGATTCGATACTGATATTGGAGCCTTAAGGTTTGGCCAATACCGATATCAATCCGGTACAATATCAGCACAAGACATATCACCCTTTTGTCATTTATTACTGTGAAAAACTATGAAATGTTTGATCAAGTGAAATTACTCAGTGAACAATGGTAGGTATGAAAAACACTAACCTTATGACAGACTTACGCAGTCTTTAAATTTGAAGTAGTGTGGTATTTTTGGGGGGGCAACTCCTTACATTAATTTATTAAGTAAAGCTTGAAAGTCATGACGGAGTAAGTTCAATGATCCAAACACCTTTGTTAATGGATACTTTCTAGTAGCCTTCTGCCTTGGAGACTTTGTATCTGTCAATCATATACAACTATCATTATTTTTTTACTTGTTTACATTGAAAAATGTCATGTTTTAGACTGCAATATTGTTCAATAAAAGCTACTCTTTATGTATGTCTAGCTTGTTGGCTGTTGTGTGCCTAACTGCTGTGCACAGTAGTTTCTAGCTTCTCGCTCCGAGTAGCCGAACAGTATAGTCAACCTTGTTAACTTATTAGAGGATATTTAGAAGCTAAATGGCTGTCCAGCGTGGCACAATTAAGCACAGTGATAGACCACTTGTATCGGATCTTGTATGTGAGATTATATATATATATATAATATCAGATTCCAATATCACCCCAGCTTTCAAATGGTGAGTTTCTTTGTTTCCTAGTCTGTAATACAGTACATTTGTCTTCTTATCAGTCCAAATGAAAATACTGGGAGAGACTGTTGCTTTGCTGTTTTTCCCTGGCAACTGCATGGGACTTTGAGTAAGCATTATAAATGTTTGCTGAAAATACCCTAATAGAGAGCACCATTAAGTAGTTTCAAGGGCTTCTCATGATCATTTGTTCAGGCAAATAAAATTAAAAGACAGCTCAAGAAGCTGAAACTCACCACGCTCCATTTGGAAATTTTTCAGTTAACCTTGTGGCTGGACATTTCAGTTATTTAGGCAAAGCAGGGCAAGGCAGCTTTATTTGTATAGCACTTTTCATACACAAGGCAGACTGAAACTACTTGACAGACAACAAAGTGAAATGCCATCCATCCATCCATCATCCTCCGCTTATCCGAGGTCGGGTCGCGGGGGCAGCAGCCTAAGCAGGGAAGCCCAGACTTCCCTATCTCCAGCCACTTCGTCTAGCTCTTCCCGGGGGATCCCGAGGCGTTCCCAGGCCAGCCGGGAGACATAGTCTTTCCAACGTGTCCTGGGTCTTCCCCGTGGCCTCCTACCAGCTGGACGTGCCCTAAACACATCCCTAGGGAGGCGTTCGGGTGGCATCCTGACCAGATGCCCGAACCACCTCATCTGGCTCCTCTCGATGTGGAGGAGCAGCGGCTTTACGTTGAACTCCTCCCGGATGGCAGAGCTTCTCACCCTATCTCTAAGGGAGAGCCCCGCCACCCGGCGGAGGAAACTCATTTCGGCCGCTTGTACCCGTGATCTTATCCTTTCGGTCATGACCCAAAGCTCATGACCATAGGTGAGGATGGGAACGTAGATCGACCGGTAAATTGAGAGCTTTGCCTTCCGGCTCAGCTCCTTCTTCACCACAACGGATCGATACAACGTCCGCATTACTGAAGACGCCGCACCGATCCGCCTGTCGATCTCACGATCCACTCTTCCCCCACTCGTGAACAAGACTCCTAGGTACTTGAACTCCTCCACTTGGGGCAGGGTCTCCTCCCCAACCCGGAGATGGCACTCCACCCTTTTCCGGGCGAGAACCATGGACTCGGACTTGGAGGTGCTGATTCTCATTCCGGTCGCTTCACACTCGGCTGCGAACCGATCCAGTGAGAGCTGAAGATCCCGGCCAGATGAAGCCATCAGGACTACATCATCTGCAAAAAGCAGAGACCTAATCCCGTGGCCACCAAACCGGAACCCCTCAACGCCATGACTGCGCCTAGAAATTCTGTCCATAAAAGTTCTGAACAGAATCGGTGACAAAGGACAGCCTTGGCGGAGTCCAACCTTCACTGGAAACGTGTCCAAAGTGAAATGAATTCAAATAAAAGCTAAATTAAAATGCAGACAATAAAAATAAAAGTGCAGACGTTAAAAGTTAAAAGATTAAAAGATTTAGCTGAAAGCTAAGGTGAACATAAAAGTTTTTAGTTTTGTTTTAAAAGTAGTCAGAGTTGGGGAAAGTCTGACACCTTTAGGAAGTTTATTCCAGCTATTTGTTGCATAGTGACTGAATGATGCTCTCCCATGATTTGAGTTTACTCTGGGAACCGCTAACGGATTGGTCTCAGAAGATATTAGTGATCTAGAGGGCTTATATAGTGGGAGCATATCAGTGATGTACTTCGGCCTTAGACCATTTAGCCCCTCGGTTAACAGGCAAACTGTCTTTCACTGAGTTATGTTTGTTTAGTTAGTGCCAATAGCTACACTGTCACCTTCACTGAGTAGCAAAGCGCCACCAGAAACAAAAAGAAAACACAACCAAGACAAATCCGCACCTTGGGAATACATTGCTTGGGATCAACTAGGATGAGCAGCTGTGTGCCGAGAATTTCTGCCTACAACAAGCCGGCAGCAACATGGGTGCCTGCTGAAGAGACTATGACAAACAGGACTGACTCTACGAATGCATTGAATACAACATTGGCTGTATCAGTACAATTAACTTGAAAAACATGAAACATTAACTTTAATAATTTATTCCATGTACCACTGGGGGAAAATGGTGGGATAGTGGTTAGCACCTCAGTCAGACAGGAGCTTTGGGTTGGCTTTATGTAGTTTGCTTGTGTGGGTTTGCATTGAAATTCTACCGCGGTTCAAAAACATGCATCTTACGCTAACTACAGATCCCAAATTGCCGAAAGGTTTGAATTTGAGTGTGAATTTGTTTCTCTGTGCCTTTTGACTGATGACCAATTCAGGGTGTATCCCGCCTCTCACCCAAAGCCAGCTGGGACAGGTTGCAGTCTACTCGTGACCAAAATGAGGGCAAATGGTATAGAACATGGATGGATTCATATGCTATTGGTAGTGTGGTGGTTCACAAAGCCACCATTGGAATAATTCCCACCGATGTGGTCTTCAAAACCTCCCTGTGACTGACTAAGTACCAGTCCAGGGTACATAGTATGCCGTTCGCCTTATTCAGCTGGGAGAGATGGATGTCTTCGCATAAGTCAAGATGGAGAGCATTTAGAGCAGTACAAGGTAAGAATGAGAATCTTTCACATTTGAACCGGTATGATACAAATGTTGGTACTTGTGTTATTGTTAATGTTAATTGTTCAACAATAAAAACAATAAAGTGATTATAATAACTCTACTGTCCAGTTACATACGTTCTCATTACCAAAAGGGACAAGTGGTAGAAAATAGATAAATTGGCATTTCTGAGTTTTATTCGCAAGACTTAGCATGCAGTTGAAATTTCAAGACGTTACATGGCAGTAGTGTATATGCCACGGTGTGTAGCCGAGCTAAGAAGTAGCCTCTGCCATGAAGCTGAATGTGCCAGTCTAGTCTTATGTTGCGCCCTACAAAGTATTAATACTGTAATTATTGTTCTTATTACACACAAGTTGTTTGATTGTTACATGCATCTTAGTTGTAATTTTCATTACCAATCTTGGAGGTGTTGAAATCGCAAATATTAATCAGGAGCATGTATATGGCAAAGTCAATTGAAATTACCATCAAGCTAGTGCATTTTGACTAGTGGGGCCTTACTTCACATTCGAGTGATTTCTATCAGGTATGCTTGATTTGTTAGCATTGAAAATTTTAACATTACCCAGATGCAATTCGGCTGAGTCTGTTGTAAGTGCTGCTTAAGTGATTGTTTTCTCGCCAAGTGTTTGAGCCGGTGTTAAGTCTGCATTGTACGGGACATCACAAGCAACCCTTGTTTTTGAGATGCACATCCTGCACATTTGTATTTGCTTTTTTTCAAAATGCACAAATTAGTTTGTAATACCCACATTTGTACATTATCCTGTAGTTTTTGTATAATTGTATTTGTATTTTATTTATAAAGAAACCTACTCGATGGTTCGGACAGAAGCGCTTTTTTTTTTTCCTGTATGTCCACCACATGTAGAAAAATTGACAATAAACAAAGGTATCAGAATATGACACTATTTTATTTAAAATCAGCACAAAGTAACTTTTCAACTTTCATAAAATATTTTCATAACTTTTGGGATACTACATGGTTTTACAACTAGTTGAATGACACCTCTGTCATGGCCTGATGGGTTTCTATCGCTTTCAGTGGTACTCAGCAACTTTCAGGAGGGTGGCAGGAACCATCCATCCATCCATTTTCTCAGAGAAGCGCAGACTTCCCTCTCCCCAGCTACTTTGTCCAGCTCTTCCCGGGGGATCCTAAGGCATTCCCAGGCCATCTGGGAGACCTAGTCTCTCCATTGTTTCCAGGATCTTCCTTTCCCGTGGTCTCCTTCCAGTCGGACCCGCCATAAACGCCTCCCCGTTCTGACCAGATACCCGAACCACCTCATCTGGCTCCTCCTCATGTGGAGGAGCAGTGGCTTTACTCTGAGCTCCTCCCGAATGGCCGAGCTTCTCACCCTATCTCCAAGGTAGAACACTGCCACCCGACCAAAAAAAACAATGTCGGCTGCTTGTACCTGTGATCTTGTCCTTTCGGTCATAACCCAACGCTCATGACCATAGATAAGGATAGGCACGTAGATCAACCAGTAAATTGAGAGCTTTCAGCTTAGCTCCTTCTTCACCACAATGGACCGATTCAGGGTCTTCACTTTTAAACAAGACCCTGAGATACCCCGTGGGGCCCGATCTCCTCCTGCCCCAAAAAAAGCTAGAATGTGCTGACATGTTTTACGACATACTTCACTACCCCTTCGCCCATTCGTTAAGGCAGAAGTCGATGCAAACGCCTACGTACAAGCGTTTCATTTGGACTGAGAAGTTGGAATTTTCGACTTCCGAGTGAGAATTTGTGGTCGGATTTTCGACTTGTAAAGTCGGAGCATTCTCACCACTACAGAGTTGGTTTTAAAGACAGCTACTCTGGATCCTTCTCTAAATTAGTCCGACTTCTCAAATAGTTCAGCTCTAAATTAGTCTCCAACAGCCCATGAAAACAACTTGATCAGATCGTGTTTGGTTTTTGAAAAGTCTGACTAAAACACTTAAGTGATTATGCGATTGAAAACCAGATCATAAAGGGGGTGTGTGCGGCAAGAGAGGACACTCGCTGGTGTTAGCACAAACCGAGGAGGGAATTTTGATCCGATGCTGCCTTGATTATGTTCCTACTGTACTCATAAGTGATTTTCGGTGCTCAAATTAAAATGCTAATGCTAATGTTAACTATCAGAAATTTGTGTGGGAGGAAAAAAATGCCACCAGCGTGATAGTTTGTAGTTCCACACTGACATGACCAGCCAAACACACTCAAAAGTACTGTATAAAGAAAAAAACAATGCAATGACTGATAACCGCAAATATATTGTTAGAGTAAAATATGTAGGTTCCAACTGTGGAAAGATAAGTCATATTGAATGATTCTGGTATTACCGTGCCAGTTTGTATATACGTGACAGTCGTTTCTGACGATTTATGGTGCTATGCACTAGTCCTCGAGGGAAATGTGGTCTTCTTCAGGCAAGACACTCCCACTTCGGTCCACTGGTGCCGCTAAAATCAACCAAAAATGACAGTTCTTTAAGAGGACCTGCACTTTTTTGGGAATTTTGCCTATCGTTCACAGCTTTTATGAAAGACAAGACATGGATGTTATTTTGTATTTTTTTGTGCATTCTAAATATAAAAGAAACCCGATCCAAAGTTTGCTTACAATTCCACCTACAAAGCCTTAAAAAAACATAAAAACATTAATTGGCATTAATTTAAAAACTTTTTTTTAATCCTCACTGATTATTACTCACTGCAGACTTCATGAGAGCCAACAAACATAAGAACACATAATTTACCGTGCAAGGTCTGCTGTCATTAGGAAGCCAACTGCTGAGGTGTTCATATATTCCCAATCAGGTGAAGTATGTCTCATAATCCTCACAAAGAAACGGGGTGGGAGTGCAAGTGTCTTTTCGTGTCGTTCTGGCCATTTCTGAGTCCTAAATGGCTGTCAGAGTGTGGGAATACCTACTTAGATTTCCTTCTGTCCAGCTGAGAGGCATGATTTATGATCAAAATAAACTTACAGGGAGCAAGGAAGTGAGGAAGCAGCAGAAGTTAGCGCGTATAACAACAATATCGCTAATACTTGGTAAATATTCAAATCACGGAAAGTAAATGGAGTATTGTTGGCAGTTTTTGAATGGTTATTTTTTTGTATTTTATTAGCGAAATAGAGGAGCTCCCATTGGCTCCGCTGTAAGCGGACTTTTATGTACGTTTATTTAATATTTTGAACGCATAAAAAAAAATCAATTCGTTGTCATGCCTTTCATAATGATTGTAAACAATCGACAATAACAGTTCCCCTTTAGGTGAATCAATACCTGGTAGTACAGAGGGGCTTCGGTCGGTCCTATGAAACTACTGTACTGAATTCGGTACTCATCCCTGGATCAAATAACAAATCACTTTTGTTGTACAAATGTCTGTCCTCAATATTAAAGTAGCATACAGTATAGAAGCATAAATAAACAATAGAATGAAACAAAAGTGAACAATGGACAGGCAGTTAGTGGAACTAGAGTGCACTTTGTACTACGATGGATCAGAACACTGACTGAAAAGATCAATAGTATGTTTACATAAATGAATAAGGAGAACAATCATTCAGCGGTCAAATTAAAAGCACATTAAAGGCTATGACTGAATGAATGCAAGTTTAATTTGCTACATTCCCTCATGTCTGTTTTCGTCAAGCAACAACAGAGTGGCAAGAATAATAGTGACCACAGTGGATTTAAGCTGGCGATGCTTCGTTATTGTAGTCTTCCCTTAAAAACTACAGTAGTGTAATTTTCTCTTAAAAAAAAAAAATCTGTTTTCAAATATCTTGTATGTTTAATAGACTGTTATTAAGTTTCCTGAAACAATAACCTATTTCTTTCTCCTTCATGAGTACTGTATGAGTTGTGCTTGGTGCTTAAATAAAGATCTAAATGATTAAACTTAACTGTGAGTCCACTTTCCTGCCCTATAGAGCACAACTTAGAGTAAATACAATGGCAAGAGACAGTGACAATATAACATCAAAATAATTGCATTGTGAATTGTCATTCGAGCAACGTTTATTTATTTTGTACTGTATCTTAAGAGTTTCCACACAGTCTGCAGAACAAAAATTGCCAATATATGGTAGTAGCTGTTTCAATTGAATGCATGTAATGTAATTTGGTGGACTTGTTTGAATGTCGTGTGGCAATGAACAACAGGCAGCAGCAGACCCAATGGCACCAGGTGTCAGCGAGAGAAACAGCTGAGTAAGAGAGGGGGAGACAGCTGCTTATTTCGGAGTGTATCAGTGATGGTGGTCCCCCTTTAATCGCCGCATGGTTCCTAACCCCACGATGCATTAAAATGTATCTAGAATATGTATATATATGTATAAATATATATATATATATATATATATATATCCATCCATCCATTTTCTACCGCTTGTCCCTTACGGGGTTGCGGGGGGCGCTGGCGCCTATCTCAGCTACAATCGGGCGGTAGGCGGGGTACACCCTGGACAAGTCGCCACCTCATCGCAGGGCCAACACAAATAGACAGACAACATTCACACTCACATTCACACACTAGGGCCAATTTAGTGTTGCCAATCAACCTATCCCCAGGTGCATGTCTTTGGAAGTGGGAGGAAGCCGGAGTACCCGGAGGGAACCCACACATTCACGGGGAGAACATGCAAACTCCACACAGAAAGATCCCGAGCCTGGATTTGAACCCAGGACTGCAGGACCTTCGTATTGTGAGGCAGACGCACTAACCCCTCTGCCACCGTGAAGCCAATATATATATATATATATATATATATATATATATATATATATATATATATATATATATATATATATATATATATATATATATATATATATATATATATTAGAGTATATATTAGAGGTGTCAAACGATTGAAATATTTAAGCGCAATTTATCGCATTGTACATTGTTAACTCAAAATTAATAGCAATAATCGCAGATAGTTATAACTTTTCATCATTATAAAGTGTACCCTAGACATATCTTTAGGAGGGGTGGCTTCATATTGCTGCATGACAATGTTTGAACCTTCTCTATTAATTCATACCATTTTATATTCAGGCTGCTAATCATTAGGTAATTCAGGACTCCACCAGAACATGTTAGAAAATCATTTACACAATATTTCAGCCAGCCTTAAAAATAGCCCCCGACTCCACCCTCACCAACCCCCATACTTCAAAATTTGTGTACTCGCATTTCTTTAGGTGCAAATATAACAGAATAACATTACAAAACATATTTGATAAAGCATGACCGTAATGTAAGACATTTTTATTTGTTTCATGTCAGGGTTTCCCCTAAATTGCCAAAATACCTGTGGCGGTGGGGGCATAGTCAATATGACGTCATCACATGATTTACTATGACACATATACTCTTTAAAAAGGGATGTGAATATACATTTAAAACAATGGTATTGTAATAACATATATATTTTTCTTATATAATATAGTTTTGTTCTATTTTTTAATTATTGCTGCTTATTGTACAATGTACTTTGTTGAGAATATTTTTTTTTAAGTTTTCACCAATCCTTTTAGTCACTTTTTCTGTAATAAAAACAACTGGCAACAAATCTAGCATCTATTTCTGGTGTTACTGGCGACTGTACTCGTGTTTAGAGATTATGTTTAGATTCTGTCGTGCCGTGATGGAAAGCACACTTGCTTCGCGTTGCTGGAAGCCTTTCTCACATTAAAAACTGTCAGTGTCATCTTAAATTGTAAAGATCGCTTTCCGCGGGTTTATCTCAAATTTCTTAAAGTACATCCAGCGGACACGCTGCCTCCGCTCCAGACAACCCCGTATATAGCTGGTGTTCATATGTATGTTAGTGTGTTATGGTGGTCATTTTTCCCATGGTCTTTGAACACACCGTGTCAGAGGAGAATGAACAAGTATTGTGTGTCAAGGAGCGAAATACGGAGGCAGACGTGTATGCATGGAGGAAATATTTGTTGGATTTAGGGCTGATGATGTTAGCATAAAATTGGCCATAAAAGCTAAAAAAAAAAGCATCAGACCGTGTTTGTTTTCTTCTGCATGCTACAATGCATCATATGACTTTATTTTGTTATGTGTGGTGGCTAATATGAATCCGTACATTAAGCAGAAAACCTAAACGTAGTTAAACCGGATGTATAGTGTAGCGCTTTTATTTTGAAGCGGGAAAAGTGTGTGGTTGGTTTGAGAAAGTGTCTTGACATGTTTTGATGTTTTGCAATAAAAAAAAAGTCTCTTTTCGACATCCTGCCGACCGTCTTTCATTTCTGTTGAACTTTGATGTAATCTTACTTTTCCAGATGCCACCTCAGTAGAAGCATTTAAGTCTCACCTTAAAACTCATTTGTATACTCTAGCCTTTAAATAGACTCCCTTTTTAGACCAGTTAATCCGCTGTTTCTTTTCTTTTTCTCCTATATCCCACTCTCCCTTGTGGAGGGGGTCTGGTCCGATGGCCATGGATGAAGTACTGGCTGTCCAGAGTCGGGACCCAGGATGGACCGCTCGTCCAGAGTCGGGACCCCGGATGGACCGCTCGTCTTGAGTCGGGACCCAGGATGGACCGCTCGTCCAGAGTCGGGACCCAGGATGGACCGCTCGTCCAGAGTCGGGACCCCGGATGGACCGCTCGTCCTGAGTCGGGACCCAGGATGGACCGCTCGTCCAGAGTCGGGACCCAGGATGGACCGCTCGTCCAGAGTCGGGACCCCGGATGGACCGCTCGTCCAGAGTCGGGACCCCGGATGGACCGCTCGTCCAGAGTCGGGACCCCGGATGGACCGCTCGTCCAGAGTCGGGACCCAGGATGGACCGCTCGTCCAGAGTCGGGATCCAGGATGGACCGCTCGTGCAGAGTCGGGACCCAGGATGGACCGCTCGCCTGTGTATCGGCTGGGGACATCCCTGCGCTGCTGATCCGCCTCCGCTTGGGATGTTTTCCTGCTGGCTCCGCTGTGGACCGGACTCTCGCTGCTCTGTTGGATACGCTTTGGACTGGACTCTCACGGCTGTGTTGGATCCACTATGGATTGAACTTTCACAGTATCATGTTAGACCCGCTCGACATCCATTGCTTTCGGTCCCCTAGAGGGGGGGGGGTTTGCCCACATATGCAGTCCTCTCCAAGGCTCTCATAGTCATCATTGTCACCGACGTCCCACTGGTTGTGAGTTTTCCTTGCCCTTATGTGGGCCTACCGAGGATGTCGTAGTGGTTTGTGTTGTGGTTTGTGCAGCCCTTTGAGACACTAGTGATTTATCTAAATGTTCTGTTATCACTGCACCTTAACCGTAACCTGAACATGGAAGTGAAGCACCCTTCACCTCTAGACCAACGCACACAGCAGGTGTTTACTGCAGGGATGTCGCCTCTTCTTGCAGCGAAAAAGGATTGAAGTGAAAATTTTCAGCTTGCAATCCAAACAATACTCCCTTTGAGGACCAGAAGATATGCCTGTCATGGAAGCTCATTTAATCTCTTCAGTAACCAGAAGTTACACAATCCAGTGAAAACATTTAACAGAACTGCTGGAACTGCCGACAAACTGCTACTGCTAAGTTAGCACACACAAGTGAGCTGCTGCTCTCTGGGCGCTGATGTCACACATCATTAGGCAACAGGCACTGCCTTTTAAAGACGCACACACTCAAATATAATACACATTTCAATTGCATAAACCAGATTTTTTTTTTAAACACATTAATTACTTTCCTTAACAATGTAATTCAATTATGAAAGCGTAATTCCTTTAGTAATTGAAATATTTTCAGTAAAGTAACGAGAAACAATAATTATTTTTTTCAATATAATTTTCCACCACTATGATGGGGTGAATGAAAAAGAAGCCTGCGTTAATCCACTTGATTTATTGAAACTATAAACTTCTTGAAGTTTTACTTGATTATTTATTTCCATATGATGTATAATACTACATTTTACAATAGTGTCACGGTGGCTTACACTTGCATCGCATCTCATAAGCTTGACAACACACTGTGTCTAATTATTCACAAAATAAGTCATATTTTTGGTTCGTTTAATAGTTGAAACAAATTTACATTATTGAAATCAGTTGATAAATTGTCCTTAACAATTATAAAAGGTTTTTTTTTTTTTTAAATCTACTACTCTGCTAGCATGTCAGCAGACTGAGGTAGATCCTACTGAAATCCTATGTATTGAATGAATACAGAATCGTTTTGAATCGGAAAAATATAGTTTTTGAATCGAGAATCGCGTTGAATCGAAAAAAAATCGATTTATAACCGAATCTCGACCCCAATAATCGATATTGAATCGAATCGTGGGACACCCAAAGATTCGCAGCCCTAATATATATTTATATATATATATTATATATACAAACCCCGTTTCCAAATGAGTTGGGAAATTGTGTTAGATGTAAATATAAACGTAATACAATGATTTGAAAATCATTTTCAACCCATATTCAGATGAATATGCTACAAAGACAAAATATTTTATGTTCAAACTGATAAACTTTTTTTTCTGTGCAAACAATCATTAACTTTAGAATTTGATGCCAGCAACACATGACAAAGAAGTTGGGAAAGGTGGCAATAAATACTGATAAAGTTGAGGAATGCTCATCAAACACTTATATGGAAAATCCCACAGGTGTGCAAGCTAATTGGGAACAGGTGGGTGCCATGATTGAGTATAAAAGCAGCTTCCATGAAATGTTAAGTAATTCACAAACAAGGATGGGGTCAGGGTCACCACTTTGTAAGCAAATTGTCGAATAGTTATAGAACAACATTTGTCAAAAGCTATTGCAAGGAATTTATGGATTTTACCATCTACGGTCAGTAGAATCATCAAAAAGTTCAGAGAATCTGGAGAAGTCACTGCACGTAAGCGATGATATTACCGACTTTTGATCCCTCAGGCGGTACTGCATCAAAAACCGACATCGGTGTGTAAAGGATATCACCTCGTGGGCTCAGGAGCACTTCATAAAACAACTCTCAGTAACTACAGTTGGTCGCTACATCTGTAAGTGCGTACACGTCATCATTACACGACGTTTCCAAGACGAAACTTCCGGGAAATTTAAAATTGTAATTTAGTTAACTAAAAAGGCCGTATTGGCATGTATTGCAATGTTAATATTTCATCATTGATATATAAACCATCAGACTGGGTGGTGGGTAGTAGTGGGTTTCAGTAGGCCTTTAAATGTAAGTGTAAATCAACCAAAACTGGGCATTGCTATCTTTGTAAATAGTTTGATGCAGCTCATACATCCTTGTCTGTGGATTTTGCAGGTTTATATATGTAAAGTGAATTATATTTATATAGCGCTTTTCTCTAGTGACTCAAACATTGATTGATTGATACCCTATCTCATTAGTGGCGTAGTGCAGCCATGCACGTCCGAATAGAAGTCAGGTGATTATAGCTGTCACAACAACAGTGGTGTGGATGATGTCACACACTACTGCAGGCCCCTTAAAACATCTTTACGTTTTGGATGCATTGTTACAGCGAAGGGAGGTTAATTTGCATGTGCTTATTTGCTGCGATATTGATGACATATGTGCATCACCCATGCATGATCACATTAGGGTGGAATACAGAAACATCATGTCCTAATGATGGATCGATACTGATAGGCGTCGTTTGGATATATAACCTCAGTTATCTACACCTGAGGGCCACATAGATTGTCATCACGCACATCTGATTTATCAATAATGGTGTTGTTTGCGTCATAACCACAGCATGTCAATATATACACGTTGCCTTTTTTTGTTGTTGTTTTTTTCGTGTTTTAATCGTGAGGCCGATATCACTGGGGATCAGACCGTTACTGACTCGCCCCTTCCTGACTTACCGGATTTGAAAAACGCCGCTACGTCTGCGGCGTCCTTTGCAGCCTCATCCTGCAGCCCCTCTCCGGCGCTCATGACTGCACTCTCCTCCGCCACCTCAAAAATCGAACAACAAAAAAAAAAAAAATCCCCAATTCGATGTAGGCGTTTATCACGCAGCCAACGCGGAGCCTTTCATCGGAGTAGATCCGAGCGTTCCCCTCATTAAGCCAAAAACCTCCTCCTCCATTTTGAACGAGAAGGGAAGAAATCCTCACGACCGAGCGGCGGCGCTCCCGAGTAGAGATAAAAAAAAAAAGAGAGAGAGAGAAGGTGGGTGTTATAAAAAAAAAAAAATAGGGGAGGAGGATTGTAAAGGATTGGGGGTGGGATATCCTGGGATTCCGTTTCAGGAGGAGGGGGTTGGTGCATTATTTACCCCCCCCTCCCCTCCCCTCCCCTCCTCTCCCACGTCACTGCGGTGCTGATGCGGGCCATGAGGTTCTTCTACTGCTGCCTTTTTTTGTATGAGCTCATTGATGCTGCGTGGGTGTGTCGGACCCTCCAGTCCTTGTGGAACGACATACATTTCGGAGTCCAAACCTTCACAAGATGGCAAATGGTTCAGCGGATCGAGTCTGATGCCGATATATGAGCTCAATCGGCCCGCAAATCTAACCCAGTTCGCTTCCTGTCAACTCTTCCTCGGAACGTACGCGTGCGTTAAAGTGCGCTGCCGCCATCTAGGGGTAGTCTTGTGTAGTTGCGTTTTGCAGCTGCAGTAATACTGATTGATTGATTGATTGATTGATTGATTGAAACTTTTATTAGTAGATTGCACAGTTCAGTACATATTCCATACAATTGACCACTAAATGGTAACACCCGAATACGTTTTTCAACTTGTTTAAGTCGGGGTCCACGTTAATCAATTCATGGTACAAATATATACTATCAGCATAATGCAGTCATCACATAGCTTAAAGGCCTACTGAAATGAGATTTTCTTATTCAAACGGGGATAGCAGGTCTATTCTATGTGTCATACTTGATCATTTCACGATATTGCCATATTTTTGCTGAAAGGATTTAGTAGAGAACATCCACGATAAAGTTTGCAACTTTTGGTCGCTAACAGAAAATACCTGCCTTTACCGGAAGTCGCAGACGATGACGTCACCCGTTAATGGCTCTTCACATCCTCACATTGTTTTTAATGGGAGCCTCCAACAAAAAGAGTAATTAGGACTGAGAAAACAACAATTTCCCCATTAATTTGAGCAAGGATGAAAGATTTGTGTTTGAGGATATTGATAGCGATGGACTAGAAAAAAATCAAAACCAAAAAAAGGAAGTTAAAAAACAAAAAAAACTTGATTGCATTGTGACGGATTCTGATGTTTTTAGACACATTTACTAGGATAATTCTGGGAAATCCCTTATCTTTCTATTGTGTTGCTAGTGTTTTAGTGAGTTTAACAGTACCTGATAGTTGGAGGTGTGTTCTGCGGGTGTCTTGACGCCAGTGTCTCAGGGAAGTCGACGGCAGCTTTATGGACGGCACAAGCTCAGCTGATTTCCGGTAAGTGGCGACTTTTTACCACAATTTTCTCATCGAAACCTGCTGGTTGACATTCGGTCGGGATCCATGTTTGTTTGACCGCTGTGATCCATATTAAAGTTTCACCTCCAGGAATTTTAAACAAGGAATCACCGTGTGTTTGTGTGGCTAAAGGCTTAAGCTTCCCAACTCCATTTTTCTACTGTGACTTCTCCAATATTAATTGAACAAATTGCAAAAGATTCAGCAACACAGATATCCAAAATACTGTGTAATTATGCCAATAAAGCAGACGACTTTTAGCTGTGTGTGTGTGTGCAGCACTCATATTTCCTAACAGTCCGTGACGTCACGCGTACACGTCATCATTACAAAATGTTTTCAAGAAGAAACTCCCGGTAAATTTAAAATTGCAATTTAGTAAACTAAAAAGGCCGTATTGGCATGTGTTGTAATCTTAATATTTCATCATTGATATATAAACTATCAGACTGCGTGATAGGTAGTAGTGGGTTTCAGTAGGCCTTTAAGCTTTTCAATCCGGCCAGCCGGACAGTCCCAAATAATTGTGTTAGATCTTTAAAATGGAAATTGTAGCTGCCATTATAATGTGCAGTGATGTTTTCAAATGACCGTAATTCTTGAACTAGGAGTGGGCGATATGGCCTTTTTTTAATATCACGATATTTTTAGGCCATATCGCGATACAAGATATATATCTCGATATTTTGCCTTAGCCTAAGTTGAATTAACACTTGACACATATAATCACAGCAGTATGATGATTCTCATACTTGCCGACCCTCCCGGATTTTCCGGGAGATTCCCGAAATTTAGTGCCTCTCCCGAAAATCTCCCATGACAAATTTTCTCCCGAAAATCTCCCGAAATTCTGGCGGAGCTGGAGGCCACGCGCCCTCCAGTTCCATGCGAACCTGACGCAGGAATGTTGTGACCCTCTTAAACAGGACAATACTGCCATCTACTGTACATAGAATAGAATAGAATGTACTTTATTGATCCCTGGGGAAATTCAGCACCACAGTTGGCTCACAATAAACAGTCCATCCATCCATCCATTTTCTACCGCTTATTCCCTTTTGGGGTCGCGGGGGGCGCTAGCGCCTATCTCAGCTACAATCGGGCGGAAGGCGGGGTACACCCTGGACAAGTTGCTACTCCAGATGCATGTCTTTGGAAGCCGCAGTACCCGGAAGGAACCCACGCATTCACAGGGAGAACATGCAAACTCCACACAGAAAGATCCCGAGCCTGGGATTGAACCCAGGACTACTCAGGACCTTCATATTGTGAGACAGACGCACTAACCCCTCTGCCAACGTGAAGCCCACTATAAACAATGATAACAATAAATAATATAATATATATAATATATTATATATATGATATATGAATAATATAAATATATTTTACATATATTGTACATTTAAGTGCTGTCAAGGAACATATGCATTAGGGAGTCTGTTCTGAAGCCCACAGTAAGGAGGCGTAACTTCATCACATCGTCAGGTTATTGACTCCAACCCGATATATTACACCGTCGACGAGCAAAATGAAGAAATACGCTTGCTAGTTCCAAAACGAATGGAAACAAGAATTTCAGTTTATCCAGGAGAGTTCGAAGGGGAAGGGATATGTTGCCTGTAAATTTTCGGTCAGCGAAGCACAAAGCGTCCGCAGTGCAGCATCGTTCACAATCCAGCATTATGGGCCACCTCGCAAAATGGAGACCCGATGGTGTATCTTATGCTGAGACAAAGATGGCTATGCTGATAGCTGGAAGCAACATCCTGTTCTCATTTTCGGATGTCTACAACAAATCCGTGAAGGATATGTTCCCGGATTCGGAGATCGCTCGCCAATACGCAAATGGCAGAACAAAGGTTACTCAGATAGTGAAAGGTAACTGTTGTTGTTTTTTTTAGTAACCACCAAGCACAGTACAGTTAGTAGAACAACTGTGTTTTTATTACTGTGTATTTGATAGGTTCCGTCGGAAATTCAACAATTTATTTTATTTATAATGATATAATAATAAAATAAATATATATAGCTAGAATTCACTGAAAGTCAAGTATTTCATAAATATATATATATATATATATATGAAATACACGAGTTGGTGAATTATACTCCTCCCCTCTTAACCACACCCCCCACCCCCGCCTCCCGAAATCGGGAGGTCGGCAAGTATGGTGATTCTATGTGTCTACATTAAAACATTCTTGTTTATACTGCATTAATAAATGCTCATTTTAAACCTTCATGCAGAGAAGGAAATCACAACTAAGTCAATTGACCAAAACTGTATTTATTAAACAGTTATTATTAGCAGGTGACTTTTCAAATGATGCTACATATTAGCAGTAATGCTACTTTTGGTAGTAACGCTTGTGCCCCACACTTGACAAATTAAAGTTGTCTATTCAACATCATCCCGCTTGAAGTCAAACCGCTGCCAGACGATGGACCCCCTGCTGTTTTTCTTGGGAATGAATTCTTCCTTCATTTGTTACCAGATCCGCACCTTCTTTCTCTCGAATCAGCACTCACACGGCTCCGCTAGCATCACAGCTAACGTTAACCATGCTGCTACCTCTCTGCTCCGCGAGGGCGCATACCTATGTGACGTATGACGTGACAGTATGTGACGTACGTATGAGTGCGCTTGTCTGTGAGACGTAGACACAAGAAGGAGTGAGAAGAGCCTGTAGTGTAATGCATGCAGCTAAAAGCAACTGCTAGAGAACGTATACTCGAATATCACAATATAGTCATTTTCTATATCGCACAGAGACAAACCTGTGATATATCGCGTATATCGATACATCGCCCAGCCCTATCTTGAACTATACCAATTATTTACACGGTTGGAATCTGTGCTTTCGCATAATATCACCAAATCACCAATCACCAAAATTATTCCCGAGCGCGGCCACAGCTGCTGCTCACTGCTCCCCTCACTTCCCTAGGGATGGAGCAAGAGTGTGGGTCAAATGCAGAAGGTAATTTCACCAGACGGGCAGCACGGTGGGAGAAGGGTTAGTGCGTCTGCCTCACAATACGAAGGTCCTGAGTAGTCCTGAGTTCAATCCCGGGCTCGGGATCTTTCTGTGTGGAGTTTGCATGTTATCCCCGTGACTGCGTGGGTTCCCTCCGGGTACTCTGGCTTCCTCCCACTTCCAAAGACATGCACCTGGGGATAGGTTGATTGGCAACATTAAATTGGCCCTAGTGTGTGAATGTGAGTGTGAATGTTGTCTGTCTATCTGTGTTGGCCCTGCGATGAGGTGGCGACTTGTCCAGGGTGTACGCCGCCTTCCGCCTGATTGTAGCTGAGATTGGCACCAGCGTCCCCCGCAACCGCAAAGGGAATAAGCGGTAGAAAATGGATGGAATGGAATTTCACCACACCTAGTGTGTGTGTGTGTGTGTGTGTGTGTGACTATCTGTGGTACTTTAACTTTAACTTTAATGTACTAGTTACTATGGTGATCTAATTAGTTACTATGGTAATCTAAGTCACAGCAGCTCAGACGAGGCACCAAGCAGTGTGGGCGGAGAGCGTTTCCACAGAGTGTTTCCAGAGCATCCAGCCTGAAATGCAGGTGTCAGGGACAGATGCAGATGGAGATTTTAACAACAAAGTTCTTAAGCTTAGTGATAAATCAGATTGTAGACGGGGTTATTTTTTTACCCTTCGCGGTTATATTTCTCTGTGTTTATTGCAATTTTGTTGCATTTTGCTTGATTATAAAATATGTCAATCGGGAGGGTGTGTATACAGTACATATGTTGTCAATTTTCTGTGTTTTATCCTACATAGTTAATATTGTAAAACCCACATTCTTTATTTTCACGTACATTCTGGGTGTCTCATTCAGTAAAAAAAATTGTTATATTCCATTCCGTTTTTGAAGGCGGTCTGTCATAACGTTTTCAGCATTCAATCAGACATTATTGTGAGGTTTTGTATTAGTGTTCCTAAATATAGATATACCGGCTCCCAGACACATTTCTTTTTCTAAATGTGCCCCTCGAGCCAAAATAATTGCCCAGGCTTGGACAGTACAGTACATATTCCGTACAATTGAGCACTAAATGGTAACACCCGAATAAGTTTTTCAACTTGTTTAAGTCGTGGTCCATGTTAATCAATTCATGGTATAAATATATACTATCAGCGTAATACAGTCATCATACAAGTTAATCATCAGAGTATATACATTGAATTATTTACATTATTTACAATCCGGGGGGTGGAATGTGGAGGGGGTTGGGGCGGGGGGTTAGGTTTGGTTAATATCAGCACGTCAGTCATAAACAATTATATCATCTGAGAAATGGACATTGTAGGTCTGACTTCCCAGGATCTGTACAGCGAGCAGTGAACAAAAGTATTGAAACAGTGTACAAACCTCGTTTCCATATGAGTTGGAAAATTGTGTTAGATGTAAATATAAACGGAATACAATGATTTGCAAATCATTTTCAACCCATATTCAGTTGAATATGCTACAACGACAACATATTTGATGTTCAAACTGATAAACATTTTTTTTTTGCGCAAATAATCATTAACTTTAGAATTTGATGCCAGCAACACGTGACAAAACAGTTGGGAAAAGTGGCAATAAATACTGATAAAGTTGAGGAATGCTCATCAAACACTTATTTGGAACATCCCACAGGTGTACAGGTTAATTGGGAACAGGTGGGTGCTGTGATTGGGCATAAAAACAGCTTCCAAAAAATGCTAAGTAATTCACAAACAAGGATGGGGCGAGGGTCACCAATTTGTAAGCAAATTGTTGAACAGTTTTAGAACAGAATTTCTCAACGAGCTATTGCAAGGAATTTAAAGATCTTACCATCTACGGTCCGTAAAATCATCAAAAGGTTTAGAGAATCTGGAGAAATCACTGCACGTAAACGATGATATTACGGACCTTTGATCCCTCAGGCGGTACTGCATCAAAAATCGACATCAGTGTGTAAAGGATATCACCACATGAGCTCAGGAACACTTCATAAAACCACTGTCAGTAGCTACAGTTGGTTGCTACATCTGTAAGTGCAAGTTAAAACTCTGCTATGCAAAGCAAAACCCATTTCCCCTAGACACCCAGAAACGCCGGCTACTTCGCTGGGCCCGAGCTCAGCTAAGATGGACTGACGCAAAGTGGATAAGTTTTCTGTGGTCTGACGGGTCCACATTTCAAATTATATTTGGAAACTGTGGACGTGGTGTCCTCCGCAACAAAGAGGAAAATAACCATTCGGATTGTTGTAGGCGCGAAGTTCAAAAGCCAGCATCTGTGATGGTATGGGGGTGTATTAGTGCCCAAGGCATGGGTAACTTACACATCTGTGAAGGCAGCATCAATTCTGAATGGTCCATATAGGTTTTGGATCAACATTTGTTGTCATACAAGCAACGTTATCATGGACGCCCCTGCTTGTTTCAGCAAGACAATGCCAAGCCACGTGTTACAACAGCGTGGTTTTGTAGTAAAAGAGTGCGGGTACTTTCCTGGCCCGCCTGCAGTCCAGACCTGTCTCCCATCAAAAATGTGTGGCGCATTATGAAGCGTAAAATACGTCAGCGGAGACCCCGGACTGTTGAACGACTAAAGCTCTACATAAAACAAGAATGAGAAAGAATTCCACTTTCAAAGCTTCAACAATTTGTTTCCTCAGTTCCCAAATGTTTATTGAGTGTTGTTAAAAGAAAAGGTGAGGTAACACAGTGGTGAACATGCCCTTTCCCAACTACTTTGGCACATATTGCAGCCATGAAATTCTAAGTTAATTATTATTTGCAAAAAAAAATAAAGTTTATGAATTTGAACATCAAATATTTTGTCTTTGTATTGCATTCAATTGAATATGGGTTGAAAAGGATTTGCAAATCATTGTATTCAGTTTTATTTACATCTAACACAATTTCCCGACTCATATGGAAACGGGGTTTGTATATACATATATATATATATATATATATATATATATATATATATATATATATATATATATATATATATATATATATATATATATATGTAGCCTGGGAACACCTCAGGATCCTCCAGGAAGAGCTGGACGAAGTGGCTGGGGAGAGGAAAGTTTGGACTTCTCTGTTTAGGCTGCTGCCCCCGCAATCCGACTTCGGATAAGCGGAAGACGATGGCTGGATGGATGGATATTCGATTTAAAACAGGGGTGTCAAACTAATTTTAGACCGGGGGCCACATGGAGTAAAATCTACTCACAAGTGGGCCAGACTGGTAAAATCCCAGCACGATAACTTATAAATAAAGACAGCTTCAGATTGTTTTCTTTTTAAAAAAAAAAAAAGAACAAGCACGTGCTGAAAATGTTCGATGTACGATGTACGAAAATGTTTTTTTTGTTGTTTACACTTACATGTTGTGGTTAACATTATTCCATATTTATTTGTCGTTATTTATATTTTTGGAATAAATAATGTGATAATGTTCATCAATCAATTCATTGGTGTTAATTTTCAATCCCCCTCCAAGGTTTCTCATTGAATCCCATTGGGTTGAGTTTTTTTTTTTTCCCTGATGTGGGATCTGAGCTGAGGATGTCCTTGTGGCTTTTTCAGCCCTTTGAGACACTTGTGATTTAGGACTTTATAAATAAACTTTGACTGATTGATTGACCTACAGTATATAGACACCGAGAGATGTTTCTGATTTTTGGGGTTAACTTATAGCTACAAAAGATGGGAACTAGGGATTTCAGTATGTTGCTGTGTTCTACACCATTACAAACAAAATGCATTAATGTACATTGTCAATTAAATCTTTCTACCAGACTGTGCAGATGTCCCTGATATTGTGGTCAGTCAACATGTCCACAAGACAACTGATCAACAACTCTCTAAAACTTAGAAAAGCCCACAAGCTTAGCCCCCAACTTGCCCACGTTACCTTGGTAACAACTAACAACATGCATGGTCACTGCACAGCAACACACTCACACACACACACACATACACTCACACTGTCCAGTGATTTGAACAACAATAGACATTAGTGCACGTGTACAAGTGGAGTATAAGAGGTATGTGCCCATCATGTCGTCCACGCCACGTCTGGTTAAAGTCAGCTACAGGAACAGAAGCAGCCAGCTGAGTGGGCCTGTGGAGTCCCTTAAAGAACTGCAGGTATGAGCTCTTTAAGTACAGGCCGAGAAATGAAATGTGTTTTTTTCAACCACTATTAATGTGTAAGTGGGGAGGAAAGTGATCATTGCCAAATGTTCTTTGCTGCACTGCAATGTGCACGGATTGTGTTCAATTTAACACTTTGTGTTTTATGGTATGCCAAACCTTAGAAACGGCAAAATACATCCATTGCAAAGGCACTGCATGGAACATGCTAAGTATAAGTACATTCAATGTATACTGACGTGTTTATAAGTGACCAAAGACAACTTGGATCGATGAAATATATGCTGAGCATACCACTGCTGCATTGTGTTTAAACATGTGCAGAACTAAATTACATAATCTCACTTTAAAGGCTTGCAAAAAAAAACACTTCTGTACCGATTCAAAATTCAATTGAATTTATTTGAAAAATGTGGCCCTGCGATGAGGTTGCGACTTGTCCAGGGTGTACCCCGCCTTCCGCCCGATTGTAGCTGAGATAGGCACCAGCGCCCGCCGCGACCCCAAAAGGGAATAAGCGGTAGAAATGGATGGATGGATGGGTTTAATCTTCACAATGTTGCACAACCGTCCAAAAAAAGTAGGAAGAAGCAGAGCTCGTCTAGTCCCACCACATGCCATAATCAGTAGGAGGGAACAATACAAATAATAAACAGAGAACCAACTGCAACCAAAGGATCCTTTCCACCACCTCAACCTTTTGCTTTTTTCTTCGCCCATTAATCATTAAATTAAGATTACAAATGCATAAAACAATTTATCCTACAACACAAAGATATATACCGGTAGTAAAAAATAGACACATGATTGATTATTATTTTTTGTCCAACCTAATTAGTTTTTACTTGGATTTTTTCAATATTTTTCCTATATGTATATATATATATATATATATATATATATATATATATATATATATATATATATATATATATATATATATATATATATATATATATATATATATATATATATATATATATATATAAACCCTGTTTCCATATGAGTTGGGAAATTGTGTTGGAGGTAAATATAAACGAAATTCAATGATTTGCAAATCTTTTTCAACCCATATTCAATTGAATGCACTACAAAGACAAGATGTTTGATTTTCAAACTCATAAACTTAATTTTTTTTTGTGCAAATAATAATTTACTTATAATTTCACGGCTGCAACACATGCCAATGTAGTTGGGAAAGGGCATGTTCACCACTGTGTTACATCACCTTTTCTTTTAACAACACTCAATAAACGTTTGGGAATTGAGGAAACTAATTGTTGAAACTTTGAAAGTGGAATTCTTTCCCATTGTTGGTTTATGTAGAGCTTCAGTCGTTCAACAGTCCGGGGTCTCTGCTGTCGTATTTTTACGCTTCATAATGAGCCACACATTTTTGATGGGAGACAGGTCTGGACTGCAGGCGGGCCAGGAAAGTACCCACACTCTTTTTTTACGAAGCCACACTGTTGTAACACTTGTCTTGCTGAAATAAGCAGGTGCGTCCATGATGACGTTACTTGGATGACAACATATGTTGCTCCAAAACCTGTATGGACCTTTCAGCATTAATGGTGCCTTCACAGATGTGTAAGTCACCCATGCCTTGGGAACTAATACACCCCCATACCATCACAGATGCTGGCTTTTGAACTTTGCTCCTATAACAATCCGAATGTTTATTTTCCTCTTTGTTCTGGAGGACACCACGTCCTCTGTTTCCAAATAAAATTTGAAATGTGGACTCGTCAGACCACAGAACACCTTTCTAATTTGCATCAGTCCATCTGAGCTCGTTTCAGGATATTGTTGATAAATGGGTTTGGCTTTGCATAGTAGAGTTCTAACTTGCACTTACAGATGTAGCGACCAACTGTAGTTACTGACAGTGGTTTTATGAAGTGGTCCTGAGCCCATGTGGTCAATCAATCAATCAATCAATGTTTATTTATATAGCCCCAAATCACAAATGTCTCAAAGGACTGCACAAATCATTACGACTACAACATCCTCGGAAGAACCCACAAAAGGGCAAGGAAAACTCACACCCAGTGGGCAGAGAGAATTCACATCCAGTGGGACGCCAGTGACAATGCTGACTATGAGAAACCTTGGAGAGGACCTCAGATGTGGGCAACCCCCCCTCTCTAGGGGACCGAAAGCAATGGATGTCGAGCGGGTGAAAGTTCAATCCATAGTGGCTCCAACACAGCCGCGAGAGTTCAGTTCAAGCGGATCCAAGACAGCAGCGAGAGTCCCGTCCACAGGGAACCATCTCAAGCGGATCAGCAGCGTAGAGATGTCCCCAACCGATACAGGCGAGCGGTCCATCCTGGGTCCCGACGAGCGGTCCATCCTGGGTCTCGACTCTGGACAGCCAGTACTTCATCCATGGTCATCGGACCGGACCCCCTCCACAAGGGAGGGGGGGACATAGGAGAAAGAAAAGAAGCGGCAGATCAACTGGTCTAAAAAGGAGGTCTATTTAAAGGCTAGAGTATACAGATGAGTTTTAAGGTGAGACTTAAATGCTTCTACTGAGGTAGCATCTCGAACTGTTACCGGGAGGGCATTCCAGAGTACTGGAGCCCGAACGGAAAACGCTCTATAGCCCGCAGACTTTTTTTGGGCTCTAGGAATCACTAATAAGCCGGAGTCTTTTGAACGCAGATTACTTGCCGGGACATACGGTACAATACAATCGGCAAGATAGGCTGGAGCTAGACCGTGTAGTATTTTATACGTAAGTAGTAAAACCTTAAAGTCACATCTTAAGTGCACAGGAAGCCAGTGCAGGTGAGCCAGTACAGGCGTAATATGATCAAACTTTCTTGTTCTTGTCAAAAGTCTAGCAGCCGCATTTTGTACCAGCTGTAATCTTTTAATGCTAGACATGGGGAGACCCGAAAATAATACGTTACAGTAATCGAGACGAGACGTAACAAACGCATGGATAATGATCTCGGCGTCTTTAGTGGACAAAATGGAGCGAATTTTAGCGATATTATGGAGATGAAAGAAGGCCGTTTTAGTAACGCTTTTAATGTGTGACTCAAAGGAGAGAGTTGGGTCGAAGATAATACCCAGATTTTTTACAGAGTCACCTTGTTTTATTATTTGGTTGTCAAATGTTAAAGTTGTATTCTTAAATAGAGGTCGGTGTCTAGCAGGACCGATAATCAGCATTTCCGTTTTTTTGGCATTAAGTTGCAAAAAGTTAGCGGACATCCATTGTTTGATTTCATTAAGACACGCTTCCAACTGACTACAGTCCGGCGTGTTGGTCAGCTTTAGGGGCATGTAGAGTTGGGTGTCATCAGCATAACAGTGAAAGCTAATACCGTATTTGCGTATGACGTCCCCCAGCGGCAGCATGTAGATCCTGAAGAGTGCAGGGCCAAGGACCGAACCCTGGTGATATCCTTTACACACTGGAGTCGGTTTTTGATGCAGTACCGTCTGAGGGATCAAAGGTCCGAAATATCATCATTTACGTGCAGTGATTTCTCCAGATTCTCTGAACTTTTTGATGATTTTACCGACCGTAAATAGTAGAAAGACCGTAGAAAGTGGTGACCCTCACCCCACCCTTGTTTGTGGATTACTTAGCATTACATGGAAGCTGTTTTTATACCCAATCATGGCACCCACCTGTTCCCAATTAGCCTGCACACCTGTGGGATGTTCCAAAAAAGTGTTTGATGAGCATTCCTCAACTTTATCAGTATTTATTGCCACCTTTCCCAACTTCTTTGTCACGTGTTGCTGGCATCAAATTCTAAAGTTAATGATTATTTGCAAAAAAAAAAAAAGTTTATCCATTTGAACATCAAATATGTTGTCTTTGTAGCATATTCAACTGAATATGGGTTGAAATTGATTTGCAAATACTTGTATTCCGTTTATATTTACATCTAACACAAATTGCGTTAGATGTAAATATAAATATATGTATATATATATATATATATACATACAAACCCTGTTTCCATATGAGTTGGGAAATTGCGTTAGATGTAAATATAAACTTGAATATGCTAAGCTTCTGGCCTCTCCCACTTTTCTAACAAATTGGATGGTCTGGTGTGTTGCTAATGGTTTGGCGTTGTCTGCTTCAAGTCTGCTAGCTTTTGCAGGACTCGGTCATGGCGCCATCTGTATCGGCCTCGTGTTAGTGTGGTTTTACATCCAGAGAGGATGTGCTGCAGACTGGGATTGTACATGGTGACCGCAAAAGTGGCAGGGCTCTTTTTTGCCAAACAACCAGAGTAGTTTTTGGAGGCTTGGGAGTAGGGCTGGGCGATATGGCCTTTTATTAATATCGATATTTTTAGGCCGTGTCACGATACACGATATATATCTGGATATTTAACCTGAGCCTTCAATTAACACTTGATGCATATAATCACACCAGTATGATGATTGTATGTGTCTACCTTAAAACATTCTTGTTTATACGGCATTAATATATGCTAATTTTAAACTTTCATGCAGAGAAGGAAATCACAACTAAGCCAATTTACCAAAACTGTATTTATTATACAGTTATTAAGCAGTGGAACAAACATTCATTTAATTTGAAAACAAAAAGGGAACGATTGTCAGAGACATTTTAAAACAAGCTATTAGTGCACTTTTGTGCATGATGTCACAAAGATTACATATCTAAACAACACTAAATTAAAGTGCACTTTTTGTACAGATCTCCACTACAATATTTGAAAACAAAGTGCACTTTGTGCATGATATCACACAAGATATTTAAAAAACGGTCAAATAAAAATTAGCTAGTGTATGTCCTTTGCTTTGTGGTAGGTTTCTGCGGACGTTATCTCCTTCTGTTTTTGACTATTTTTTTCGTATGTTGTTGATGTGGAAATGGAAGACGCCAGGCTCAATTGGGTCAGTGCTGGTTGCTTCAGCATTTTGTTGGGTGTGGCACTGGCCGAAATGATGAAATGCAGAGTTTCAAGCACTCTTCATTCCCTAGCGGGTGACTTTTCAAATTATACTACAAATTAGTAGTGCTGCTACTTTTTTCTCTTTAATATAGCATAACTGACTGTTATTATTATGACTTATCATGTATCACTTTTTTCTATTTCACTTTTCTTCTTATATGTTCATTATTTTCTGTATACATCCAACTTTTTATTAAGTGTCAAATCTGACAATGCTGCTCTCTTGTACACAACCTTTTCGTGTTTTATGTTCTATGTATGATGTTTTAGGATTCCCCTTACTACTGTAAACATGCACTACATTGACACAAAAACAACATTTAAATGAAAAATAATCCAGAAATATTAAAAGCGTTGGAAAATGGATGGATGGATGGATATTAAAAGCAGTATGTGAGACAGAAATAGGCCAACCTATAAAAAAAGAAAATGTATTTTTAAAAAAGTGATCAAGGATAGATAATGGTCTCCAACTGGTGTCCATTCCTTATAAACAATCAATCCATCAATCAATCAATTTTTATTTATACAGCCCTAAATCACAAGTGTCTCAAAGGGCTGCACAAGCCACAACGACATCCTCGTACATTACAATACATTATTAAAACTGGTTCTCATCTCATGTTCTTTTTTTTTTTTTTTCAGCAAATCTTGAGGCTAATATAAAATATGTAATGCTGGTCTGGATTTAGTCTTCAGCTCAGGTATCCCTTGAGGTATTTGATGATTGCTTTGAGAATCATGAAGTACCCTTCAACCTCTCAGCAGCGTTTGCAGACACTGTAGCTGCACCCTGACCTTTAATCCACTAGAGGGCAGCAAAGTTATACTAAACAGTTGCTGTAGAGCTGCATGTTTGAGCAACATAAATGTCCAAAAACCTTGGCAAAAACACACATCTTATTAAATAAATCACAATTCATTGCCATTGAATCTAAATGTTACACTTAATAATCGGCTGCTACTCGTGATTCATTTTAGTTCCAGTAGGACTGTGACGGGGCCAGATGTGAGAGTCTTGACCTCTACACCTTTGGGTTGAACTACATCAGGTCTCAATAGCCAGGCAATCAGTGACCTTAAACCCAGATGTTCTTGACCAGTGGACATAAAAAACATACTTTTTTCTTTGTTGGTAAAAAGACCATGTTTTTGAACAATTGTGTTTGCATAAGGAACACCAAATTATTACTTTTTAGGGGAATAAACTGACACCATAACCATTATATGCAGTACTTTAGTTTAAGTTAAACAGGTGCTACAGTGTGTTCTACAATCTGGACAAAGATTTATTGATTTTATTGTCAATGTGTCATCATCATTAAAAAATATGTTATTGCATAGCATCGTGCAAGTGTACCTAATGGTGTGAACTTTACTGTTGTATGATGTTCCCCTCCAAAAACAACCAAAAAAAAGAAAAAAATCATCTTTTAGAGCCTGTGTCAGTGCGAAGCCTCTCTTCTGCTCTCTTTGCCTTTATCTGTCCTTCTCAGATCTCACCATTGCATGTATAATTCACAGTCACTTCCCTGTTGCTCACAAGCTGGCAGTTCAATATGGAGAATCAGTCATGGCGTATTGAATTATTGATGAAATAACTGCTTTTAAATGCAAAGCTTGGCAATTATTATTTTTTTTTCAATATAAACCTGTCAGTTGCAGCCACGCGGAGAGAGCGGCACTCCAAATCTGCTGCATGTCACAGTGAGAACTAATGACATTTAAAAGTAATTTGTGGGTGGACGACGTGTGTGTGTGTCTTTTTTTACTGTTTTAGGGTTTGTGTGAGGAATTAATGTTGTCGCACAATTCTTTGTAGGCACCGGCTTTCATTTTGAAGACTATAGCATATTTCTCCAACATTAATTTTCCAGGGTGTACCCTTCCTTACGCCCAAATGCAGCTGGGATAGGCTCCAGCCAACCCCACAACCCCAAGAGGGACAAGCGGTAGTGGGGGGCATGGCATAGTGGGTAGAGCGGCCGTGCCAGAGACCTGAGGGTTGCAGGTTCGCTTCCCACCTATTGACATCCACATCGCTGCCATTGTGTCCTTGGGCAAGACACTTCACCCTTTGCCCCCGGTGCTGCTCACACTGGTGAATGAATGATGAATGAATGATTGGTGGTGGTCGAAGGGGCCGTAGGCGCAAACTGGCAGCCACACTTCTGTCAGTCTACCCCAGGGCAGCTGTGGCTACAAATGTAGCTTACCACCACCAGGTGGGTTCCCACTTCTCTGTGAGCGCTTTGAGTATCTAACAATAGAAAAGCGCGATATAAATCTAATCCATTATTATTATTATTATTATTATTATTAAAATGGATGGATGGATAAACTATGAGAAGATGAGAATGGGCTTATTTGTCACACTAAGGGCCAAATACCAGACCCTAAACGGCGTGTGTAGAAATTATAACATTGCGTGTATTATTAGGTGTGTTGTGTGTGATCTACACAGTCTGCATTTGCAATTCAAAAGTTGTGCAGACCGCCCTATTTAAATGAGTTTTTCTGTATTTACTATACTTCACCATGGAGACACTCATTTACTGCACATTTGTGCTATCGTGCTGCTACCTGCGGCGTTTTGCCGTTTTTTGTTTGCGTGCACTCACGAGAGGGTCTGCAGCACTAACCGTGATCGTGAAGAATAATAGACAAGAAAATGCATATTGCAAGAAGTTCTTTTCACATAGGAGATATGCTAATAATATATCTTATACAGCATATGAAAAAAAAAAAATGTCAATCAATCAATAAACCAATCAAATAATGTTTATTTATATAGCCCTAAATCAGAAGAGTCTCAAGGGGCCGCACAAGCCACAACGACATCCGCTGTACAGAGCCCACATAAGGCCAAGGAAAAACTCACCCCAGTGGGACGTCGATGTGAATTACTATAAGAAAACCTGGGGCAACCCTCCAACTGTAAAATCTACATCAAGCTGAATGGAGGTCCAGAAGCAAGAGTACCTGTTGTCAATGACATCAAGGACCTGGACAATTTTTTAAGTTTACACAGCTTCCACAACAACGATGATAATGGACTCTGACAGAAAACAAGCACTTAATTCAACATCAACACTACTATGCTCCAAGGGACGACTAAAAAAGAAGACCTTGATTCAGGATTGCATCCATCTACACTTATATTACACTTATAGATATTATTGAAACAACATCAAAGATTGTTGAACAAGAAAATATGGAACTAAAAAACTTCTGCAACAAAGAACACAAAAAACAGGATTTGGAAAACGATATGGATCCAGATACAATTTTTTTTCTCCCACATCAGTAATAATTGTTTTTAATTACACAAATGAGCAATATAATAGCAACATTAAAAGTGATAACAAATTGTCAATTATTCATTTTAATAGCAGAAGCTTGTATGCAAACTACAAGAACATTAAGAACTTTTTGGAACACATCAACAAACCCTTCAAAGTGATCGCTGTCACAGAAACATGGATTGATGATAAAAAAGGAATAGATTTTGATCTGGAAGGATATGAACTAAATTACATCAACAGAACCAATAAAAATGGAAGAGGAGTAGCTGTGGATGTGAAGAAGAACCTGAACTACAAAGTGGTAAAAAACATGTCATTTGCTATAAATAATATCTTAGAATGTATTACCATTGAAATATGTCAGGAAAAAAGCAAAAACATATTCATCAGTTGTTTATACCGATCACCTAAGTCAAGCATAGAAACATTTGAAGAATGGATCAAGGCAACTTACATGGACAATGGTAAAAAAAAAACATTTTCTTATGCGGTGACTTTAAGAAGCAAAAGTCTATTGATGACTTCATTGATAAAATGTACAGCATCAGTTTGTATCCTAAAATCACAAAGCCAAGATGAATCACAGGACACTGTGCCACGCTTATTGATAATATTTTTACCAAAGATTTTGATAATAACATTTCAAATGGTCTACTTTAACCGATGTTTGTGATCATCTGCCAGTTTTTACAAAATATGATGGAAACTGCAAAAAGAACATGGAAGACAAAATGACATTTCAAAGACTGTGCACAGAGAAGAGGATGATTGCTTTCAAAATTGAACTACAAAAGCAAGCTTGGGACAATGTGTACGATGAAAAAGAGGTTGATGAATCATATGAACATTTCTTAAACAAGTTCATAATACTTTATGGCAAACATTTTTTTTATTCTCCATTGTTTTCATTTTGTTATAATGGCTGTTAAGGCTATAGCACTGTATTGGATCATGCCTGCTCTTGTTCTGCTTTTTTTTTTGTTGCATATTTGAAATAAAATATATCAATCAATCAATCAATCAATCAATCAATCAATCAATCAATCAATCAATCAATCAATCAATCAATCAATCAATCAATCAATCAATCACTCACTCACTCACTCACTCAATCAATCAATCAATCAATCATCATTGTCCATGGAAACAACTCAGCAGTAAGCAGAGAAAGAATAATCAACCATGGATGACAAAAGGATTAATAAAATGCTTGTTAGAGGAAGAATACACTATATAGAAAATGTATGGCACAAAGAACTACAGAGGCAGGAATTAAGTACAAAAAGTATAAAAACAAGTTAACAAACATACTACGATAATGTACAAAATAATATTACGGTGAATTATTGGACAGGAACAAAAATAATGTGAGCGCAACATGGGGCATTCTCAATAGCATTATTAAAAATGGCACTAAGAGGGATTACCCCAATACTTCTCGGACAGAAATAAAAATAATGACAAAATGAAGGAAGTAGTTGAAAGATTTAATAATTACTTTGTAAATATTGGACCAAAATTGGAAGAAAGGATTCCAGACCCAGTTTCAATTGAGGACTATAATGATACTATAGAGCGAAATCCCAACTCTGTGTGACACAGGAGGAAATAGTTACAGTCGTGACAAAAAATGTAAATCCAAGACTTCAACTGATTGTAACGGAATTGATATGGAAACAATAAAAAAGGTTATTGAAGAGATCTCAAGACCATTAATGTAATTTAGTGACCTATCATTTCAAACAGGTACATTTCCAAACAAAATTAAAATAGCTAAAGTTGCACCGATTAATAAGACGGAGACAAACATCTATTTACAAATCATAGACCTGTTTCTTTATGTCCACACTTTTCTAAAAACATTGAAAAACTGTTCAATAACAGATTAGAGAGTTTCATAAATAAAAAAATAAAATACTCGTAGGGAACTAGAATGGATATAGAGCTAATGTTTCAACTTCGATGCCTTTAATTGAAATTCCAGAAGAAATTACCAATGCAATGGATAGTAAAAATGTGCGACAGCAGTGTTTATGGATCTAACTAAAGCGTTTGACCTAATTAATCACGATATTTTATTTAAAAAAGTAGAACGATATGGCATTAGAGGGTTAGTCTTAAAGTTAAAGTTAAAGTACCAATGATTGTCACACACACACTAGGTGTGGGGAAATTTGTCCTCTGCATTTGACCCATCTCCTTGATCACCCCCTGGGAAGTGAGGGGAGCAGTGGGCAGCAGCGGTGCCGCGCCCGGGAATCATTTATGGTGATTTAACCCCCAATTTCAACCCTTAACGCTGAGTGCCAAGCAGGGAGGCAATGGGTCCCATTTTTATTATAGTGTTTGGTATGACTCGGGGTTTGAACTTCCAACCAACCGATCTCAGGGCGGACACTCTAACCACTAGGCCACTGAGTAGGTTAAACTGGATAAGAAGTTATCTAACGAACAGGAAACAATGCGTGAAGCTAGGCGAACACACTTCTCCAACGCTAAATATATCCTGTGGTGTACCTCAGGGATCAATACTAGGCCATAAATTATTCAATCTCTATATACATGACATTTGTAAGGTTATAGTAGATTTAAAGTTAGAATTATTTGCGGATGATACAACAGTTTTTTGTTCAGGGGAGAACACACAGAAGATAATAAAAATAATAACAGAAGAAATGAACAAATAAAAAAAATGGTTTGACAAAAACAGACTATCGTTGAATCTCAGTAAAACTAAAATAATGCTATTTGGTAACAGTACAAGAGAGAGTCAAACACAAATACAAATAGACGGAATAGAAATTGAAAGAGTAAATGATTGCTGATAAATTGAACTGGAAATCTCATGTAAAAAATATACAACATAAAGTAACAAGAAACACGTCAATAATGAATGAAGCCAAATATGTTCTGGACCAAAAATCACTTCATATTCTCTACTGCTCACTAGTGTTACCATATCTGAGTTACTGTGTAGAAACATGGGGAAATAATTACAAAAGTACACTTCATTCACTAACAGTGTTACAAAAAAGATCAATTAGAATAATACATAATGTTGGATATAGAGAACATACAAACCCTTTATTTATTGAATCAAAGATATTGGTACTATAATTCCACGACACAGCTAAAGTTATACACAAAGCAAACTTTAACCTGCTACCCAATAATATATATATATATACATATATATATATATATATATATATATATATATATATATATATATATATATATATATATATATATATATATATATATGTATATATATATATATATATATATATATATATATATATATATATATATATATATATATACATATATATATATATATACATATATATATATATATATATATATATGTCTTGATTGGATTATCCAGAGAATAGTGCTCGATACCGTGGTAGAGCGCAATATGTAGGTGTGGGAAAAATCACAAGACTACTTCATCTCTAGCAACCCCCCCGTACCAGAAAGCACTTGATGAAAGCGGATACAACTTCACCCTCACCTATGAACCCACTCCAGGAAACCAACCAAAAAAGAGCAGAAAACGAAACAACATCATCTGGTACAATTCGCCATTCAGTAAAAACGTCTCAACCAACATCGGCCGCAAGTACCTCACTCTGATCGACAAACACTTCCCCAAAGGCAACACCCTAAGAAAAATATTCAACAAGAACAACATTAAATTGAGCTACAGCTGTATGAATAACATACAGTACAACAAATCATTTCAAACCACAACAAAGCAATTGCAAAAGGACTGCCTACCCCCAGACTAAACGACTCTGAAACCAATAAGGAATGTAACTGTCGCAAGAAACCTGATTGCCCTCTCAACGGAGGGTGCTTACAGACATCAGTCGTTTACCAAGCAAAGGTAATACGCAAGGACATTAACACATCCGACACGTACGTAGGATTAACCGAAGGAGCGTTCAAAACAAGATGGAATAATAACGCCTCCTTTAGAAACCAGACTTTGCGGAATTCTACAGAACTCAGCAAACACATTTGGAACCTCAAAGACAATAATGTTCAATATTCAATAACATGGCAAATTCTTGCATCCAGCACATCTTACAACAGTGGTAATAAAAGATGCAACCTATGCTTAAAAGAGAAACTGTTTATTATATATCATCCAGATCTATCATCCCTCAACAAGCGCAGTGAAATCATTTCAACATGCCGCCACAGACGGAAACACCTCCTAGGTAACACATGAGTCAATCACCACACCCTACGCCTGCCTGTACCCACCCACTCTGTGCCCTATATAAACAATTGTATGTGAATGCTTCCATTAAAATCTCCTGATGATTGAGGGAACCCCTCATGAAACAGTTCTGTAGAGATGAAGTAGTCTTGTGATTTTTACCACCCTGAGGTCGGTAGTTGAGTCATACCAAAGACCATAACACATGGGACCCATTACCTCCCTGCCTGGCACTCAGCATCAAGTGTTGGAATTGGGGGTTAAATCACCAAAAATGATTCCCGGGCGTGCCCGCTGCTGCTGTTGCTTACTGCTCCCCTCACCTCCCAGGGTGACAACAAGGGGATGAGTCAAATGCAGAGGACACATTTCACCACATCTACTGTGTGTGTGACAATCATTGGTACTTTAACTTTTTAACCATAATGAGTTTTTACATGCACTTTGCCTGCTGTCTCTACATTCTAGGGCCAGATCAACACAGAATTCTAACAGACATTCCTGGACCTAACTGTGGATTTAACAGTTTTTTGTATGATTTTGCCATACATTCAAATTTAATTATATCATTTTAATCAATCTCCTTTACTTTTCCAGTACAAACAATGAGTATTAATTGTGATTAAATCATGACTACATATTCAGAGAGTACCTTGTTACATTATGTCCTTCTAGGCAATTGGATTGTTGTCTGCCATTTGCTGGGGCGGATTTTGCTTTGGGCAATGTGGTCGACCACGCAGAGTGCAATTCATGTTGGCGCGAGGCACCGAGTGAGGGATCGCCCAGGGTGTAAAACCAGCCAGGACCGCCTCTGGTCATTTGTTACCATTGAATTGCTCTTCTCACCTCTGCAAGAATAGTTTCATTGTGTTAGTATACAGTATTGAAGGTATCTACGGTGTGAGGGTCTGCCCCTGGAGGGTCATTGTGTTAAATTTCTCAATAGAAATGTTTTTTTTTGGTAATTGTTTGCATTACAAAATGTGAGATGGCAAAGATCTTGACATGCTGGTATATTTTTTGTGTGTGTACAATATGTGAATGGTTTTCTGAAAGCAATTAAAAATATATACAATTCATTCGTCCCTGCCTCTCTTTATCCCACTGTAAGGTGAGAGCAGGGCCCTGATAATTATCTGGTCAACAGACGGCCATCCGACACCGCGTTATCCTGTTAGCAGTGTGCGTTTGGGAGCAACACGGATAATTTCAGGGTAGCAACCGTTCTCACATGGCAAATAAGGCTGATCGCTCACACAGTGTGGCAAAGCCGCTTGTTCTCTGTCTGGCAGTCTTTGTTAACTGCCCTAATTCTCTGATGTCATGAAAAACGAAGCCAATTAAGAGGGCGGACTGACTTGAAAAGAAGTGTCAGTGTGAAAGGGCAACGACGATGCTGCAGTCAGAATATCAAAACGAGGTAAGGTGACCGAAGTGCTCTGAAGTTTCAGACAGCTTGGTTTCTAAGGTCATATGGAATTAATTTGTCATCCATGGCGCAGAATTTAGTAGAACTGCTGATGTGTTAAAAGTAGTGAAGCTGGTCTTGAAAGAGAATTGTGTATTTAGTCTTAGACAGGACAGTATTACGGTTTATTTACTGTATTTCAACTGAGTTTTGTTTCTATACATCCACCTTGGCAGCATTTCAGTCACAGTTATTTTTGAGCTATGTTTTATATCACATAATTACTTGTGCAAGGAGGCTGTCAATGCTGATTGAATTGTAGTGTAAAAAAAAATTGAAGGAATGAATAAATTAATTTGTAAAAATGCTATAAGGCCACGTTCCCTCATCTGGCTCCTCTGATTGCGCTAAATGAAAAAACAAAATAATGCATTTGCTTATTCTCAAATTCAGTTTGAGTAATGGCAATAGGTTTACACTGGTAACTGCTGTCTGTTGTATATAAATCTGAAACAGTTTTTTATATAGATATAAATCTTTGTAATGTAAATATGAATTATTTGGAGAATTAAGTATTTCACATCATGCTCTGTGGGTAAGAGATTGGGTCAAAGTTATTTGAAAACAATATCCCAAAGACTTTTAGCTGACGCTTTGTATCTATCCAAGGCTATCTGAGAAAAGAGAACCCATGAGGATTTTGATTATTGATAGGCAACATTTCCAGTTCTACAGTACTACATTACTTTTATTCTTACATCCGTCATGTAATATGAAATACCATTCAAGGCGTAAATTTACATATTCTGAACATAACTTTCTGTTCAAAAACGTGTTATATATAGTTCATTATTATGCTTTAAACCAGGGGTACCCAAACTATGGCCTGCGGGCCGGATCCCGCCCACCAGCGTCCAAAATCCGACCCGTGGGAAGTCCCAAGTAAAAAAAATAAAATAATATATATTTATTATTTTTTTAAGTCTGTCCTTTCTAATCCATTTTCTACCACTCGTTCCTCTTGGTGTCTCCTAGCTGCTCAGGCAAATCATATCGTCTAAAAACGCATTTTCTCATCGATAACGTCATATCATCACACTCGGAATATATATATATATATATATATATATATATATATATAGATCTATATATAGATATATATAGATCTATATCTATATAGATCTATATATATGTCTATCTATATATATCTATATCTATCTATATATATATATATCTATATATCTATATATATATATATATATATATATATATATATATATATATATATATATATATATATATATCTATCTCAGTGACGGGCTGTCAGGGGAGGCAAGTGAGGCAGTGCTTCACCTGCCACCAGGTGGCTTAACCATGACATGTTCCAAAACGAAGTAATAAAGTAAAATCCTTTTTAATATTTCTCTTTTGGTTTATGCTTTCTATGTGATTTTGGTGTGGTTCCTGTATATTTTGATCATTTTCATGGTCAAAATCGCGGAAATTCCATGTTTCCTGATCATAACAATGCAGCAGATTAGAAGTGAGGCAGACACAGGCGGTGCCTCCACGGTTACACACAGTGTGTATTGGGCGTGCGTGCGAGGGGGCGCATGCTTGTTGCCACGTGGAAAAGGCAGGTCTTGAGGCAGCAAGTACCTCTGCCTCAAGGTAGAGGGCGATATATTGTCAACTTGCAGTTCAATGCCTCAGCTGTAGTCTGACTCGCCACACTGGGAGAAGTGGGGGCGCTCAAGTTAGCAGACACAGGTCTCTCCAGTGGAAGCCAGCATTTTTTTATTTTCTTTTTTTTTATCTGTATTTATAACAAAAATTGTATTTTCATTAGAGTAAGCCAGATTTTGTGGGATTTTTTTGTCGGATGCAAAAATATTTTTTTATTTTTTGGAATGAAATTGAATTAAATGAATGTTTCTGCCAATATGGCAGACTTCTCTAAACTGGACTTTACGACAAAATGAATGCGATTATACAAAGTACGTTTTCATGGAGGATAGCTATTGCTGTTTCAGATACAAATACAGAAAGGTAAGATACACTCACAATGCTTGATTTATTTTGTTAAAAGCAAATGGGACCAAAAAGTATTTAATAAAAACTTTATCAAATAGTCTTTGGACCCATTTATCATATCATAATACCATTATGATAATGTTTTTATTAAAAGCGAATAACTCCCTTTTATTTCCTGTAGCTCTAATGTGCAACCTAAATCAACAATGACAAGAGCTGCACATATGAATTTAACAAAAAAAAAAAAAAAATTAAAAGAAGTATGTATGCCTCACCTGGTGTTTAGTTCACCGCACGTCACTACTATGTATTTATATATATATATATATATATATATATATATATATATATACCTATATATATCTATCTATATATATATATATATATATATATATATATATATATATTTTTTTTTTTATATACATATATATATATATATATATATATATATATATATATATATATATATATATATATATTATATATATATGACATGCACCTGGGAATAGGTTGATTGTCAACACTAAATCGGTGTGAATGGGAGTGTGAAGTTGTCTGTGTTGGCCCTGGGATGAGGTGGCGACTTGTCCAGGGTGTACCCCACCTTCCGCCCGATTGTAGCTGAGATAGGCACCAGCGCCCCCCGCGACCCCAAGGGGAGTAAGCGGTAGCAAATGGATGGATGTATATATATATATATATATATATATATATATATATATATATATATATATATATATATATCACGGGTACAAGCGGCCGAAATGAGTTTCCTCCGCCGGGTGGCGGGGCTCTCCCTTAGAGATAGGGTGAGAAGCTCTGCCATCCGGGAGGAGCTCAACGTAAAGCCGCTGCTCCTCCACATCGAGAGGAGCCAAATGAGGTTGTTCGGGCATCTGGTCAGGATGCCACCCGAACGCCTCCCTAGGGAGGTGTTTAGGGCACGTCCAGCTGGTAGGAGGCCACGGGGAAGACCCAGGACACGTTGGGAAGACTATGTCTCCCGGCTGGCCTGGGAACGCCTCAGGATCCCCCGGGAAGAGCTAGACGAAGTGGCTGGAGATAGGGAAGTCTGGGCTTCCCTGCTTAGGCTGCTGCCCCCGCGACCCGACCTCGGATAAGCGGAGGATGATGGATGGATGGATGGAATATATATATATATATATATATATATATATATATATATATATATATATATATATATATATATATATATATATATATATATATATATATATATAAATACAAACCCCGTTTAATCTTGAGTTGAGATGTAAATATAAACGGAATACGATGATTTTCAATTCCTTTTCAACCCATATTTAATTGAATGTACTACATCAAAATATTTGATGTTTAAACTCATAAACTTTATTTTTTTTTGCAAATAATAATTAAGTTAGAATTTCTTGGCTGCAACACGTGCCAAAGTAATTGGGAAAGAGCATGTTCACCACTGTGTTTCATCACCTTTTCTTTTAACAACACTCAATAAACCTTTGGGAACTAAGGAGACACATTTTTTCAGCTTTTCAGGTGGAATTTTAAGCTTCATAATGTCCACACATTTTCAATGGGAGACAGGTAAGCCAGTCTAGTACCCGCACTCCTTTACTATGAAGCCACGCTGTTGTAACAAGTGACTTGGCATTGTCTTGCTAAAATAAGCAGTGGCGTCCATGATAACGTTGCTTAGGAGACAACATATGTTGCTCCAAAACCTGTATGTACCTTTCAGCATTAATGGTGCCTTCACAGATGTGTAAGTTACCCTTGCCTTGAGCACTAATCCACCCCCATACCATCACAGATGCTGGCTTTTCAACTTTGCACCTAGAACAATCCTGATGGTTCTTTTCCTCTTTGGTCCGGAGGACACGACGTTCACCGTTTCCAAAAAACAATTTGAAATGTGGACTTGTCAGACCACAGAACACTTTTCCACTTTGCATCAGTTCATCCTTGTTTAGCTCTGGCCCAGCGAAGCCGGCGGCGTTTCTGGGTGTCGTTGATAAATGGCTTTGGCTTTGCATAGTAGTTTTAACTTGCACTTACAGATGTAGCGACAAACTGTAGTTACTGACATTGGTTTTCTGAAGTGTTCCTGAGCCCATGATGTCTCTTTTTGATGCAGTACCGCCTGAGGGACGAAGGTCCGTTATATTATTGCTTACGTGCAGTAATT